>NC_068363.1:30260306-30372806 GCF_020536995.1 Dreissena polymorpha
AACTCAGTTTTCAAACTTATGTTATAGCTTTTTATATCGCAAGTTTGTAATGAACACAACCTATTTAAATTTAAAAGAGTGTGTCTTAAAGCACAAGTCGAGATGTGTGTGACTGTTTATTTTCATATTTATTTTATTGAGATAACTTAGATAAAATAACAACAATATGTCTTTTTTCACAATTGGTCGCTGCACTGGCAACCATCTTCAGAATTGTGGTTGTCTTGCTAAAGAATAACAAGCCTATAATCATGTACATGTTGTGATATGTGCATCTAATACTTTATCTATTTTTTTAAATTATTGAGAAACAATTTTGCCCACATGACAGACTTTTATTGCAGCATTAAGCCCCGTTTTCCCTGAAAGCAGCCAATATGTACAATTTTCAATGTTAAACTTACCAACGTCATCGTACAAGCTGTTTTAAACACTAGACTGGCCAATGTGTCCCATATGCTCTTAAACCTATTGTTTACATAATTACAGGCTGTCGTCTGCTTACATTTATCGTCTGCTAAATTTGACTGGAGTTATCCACACAGGAAGTCATAGGTTTAAATAATAAAAAGTAGCTAAGGCATACTGATTTGCAAAATTGTGTCTGCATAGCTCACAAATAAAAAGTGGACATATGTGATTCCGGAAGAAGATAATTAACAATTACGGAAACAAAATATGAGAAACACAAAAACTGGAAAGCGGAAGTGGAAAGCCTAGTACATATGTAAATGGTTAATTCTTAGAAGGAAGTTTTGCAGATTGAAACATTTATAATGGTACGCAAGTGCTTTGAAACTTATTTGTTTTTAGGTGCAGCACCATTATAAACCATTGCAAAAGCACGTGTTTGCAATTTAATTAGGTTGTATATGCCCCGTCTTTGCATCGCTTTTCAGCGTTTTGACTGAACGAGCATGCGTAAAGATAGATCGCTAAGGAAAACGCTAACGACGAATAACATATTACAATTAAACAGCGTTTTTCATCAGATAAAAATGAATGCAAATCGCAAAACATCGTTGAAAACCGTTAAAGCAAAAACGAAAATCAGTTTTTTTGCGGAACACAGACGGTTACCCTACAGTTACTTTCACGTCAGGATTTACATGAGTATTGTCCTGAATTTAAAATTCCGTGCGCGGATCATATCTCCCTCAGTATTGAAAGTATTCAAATAAAACTTAAGAGACTCACACAAAGGAAGGTGTGCAAGACATTGAAAGTAGACAATGCAAGTCAGTGCATAGTACATGGCTATCAACTCTATTATTACTATTAGAGTTATTGTACTTTGTTAATTATTTGTATAGTCCGTTTCTCACGTGCAACATAACTCGGCAAGGACTGTATTTTCAAGACATTCCTAGTACAAGATTGCGAGTCAATTTGTTACATAGTGTTTAACTTTTGCGCATATGTGGGCATATTTATCAAATTGAAGAATTAATTATATGTTTTAATATTATGTTTGATATATTGGAGAATTCAGCAATTGAAATTGAATGCAATCTTCGAAACGTTCCAGTAATGATCAGAAACACTGCAATGCCTTCATAGAACATATTCATAACTGATGTACTCGTTATATAGTATTCCGAAATAGATTTTGGTCTATATAACAATTTTGCAAACAACAATATTCAGGGTAACCATTGACAGCATTTACATCAAATTATTATACGTTATGCAAAACTGGTAAAATAGTGCGCTTAAAATTTAGGAAAACACTGACAAAATCCACTCGGGAAAAAATATAATCTAACACATTCATCATTTAAGAGGGTCGTTATTGTTAACGAGTTGTTTTATGGTTTCCCTTGTTTGAATAGATGCGAATATTAAAACACCGGATACATCTGCAGGAAGGATAAAATCTGTTTTCACTTAAATAGGGATACATTAAGCTTATCCGCAATAATTTATTCGACTAGTAATAAGATCCTTCATACTGAAGCGTGTGTCAAGTTCTTACTTGATTAATATATTTCTTGCTTAAATTGCTAACGTTTACATTATTAACGCAGTAAGATAAAGCTAGCATCCATTAAGCACGACGCTTAGACTATGATTTTAAACTAGACATATTTGGTGCAGGTATTAATCGACCAATACACCTTTCAACTACACTGACCTGTTGTAATGCATGCATATCTGCAAAGAACAAAACCGTACCCGAACTCTCAAACTGTGTTTCAGACATGACATACCTAAACTGCAAACGACACACTATCAATGTTAACATATTAAAGATTGCGAACCTATTTTCCACATAGTAACACACCGATATACAGCACATTAATCATGTTAATTTCAGACTATTGTTTATGACTTCATTATTTTAAAAGAATTTGTAAATGTGTTAATAAGTATCATCAAGCGATTGAAACAAAGTCACATGCGTGTCCACACTCCCACACCACCGACGAGTTCTCAACAGCAACAATACGCACTCACGTCTGTGTAATATGTTAAAACTGGTTTAATGTGAATATTATTCTGGAAAAACTGTTGAACAGTTCATATCGCACTTAAAATAGAAGTGACTTTAATTTCCGCTTGTGGTGTAGCAAGAGCTGTCAATTAGAATTGTAGATACTTGCTACATAGTAAGATCTATAGCTATACATAAAACAAAATTTCCACATCCTTTATTTGAACTGCACTTAAGTATGTTCATTTAACATGTATCGTCAATATACTAAAATACGAAGAAGTAGCGATTTTCCAAATTAATGTCCAATCGCTAATAGCCATTGAGGTTCACAATGACGTCATGAATAGTTTATGTTCTTTTAGATGTGAAAGTCTGTTTGTCAGCGCGTACTATTAATGGTCAATATAACTTTAATTCGTTGAAGTACCCTTGCCGCTTGGTAATATATAAATATGTTTATTGTATCCATTGTCGCATGAAATTCATTTTCAATGACACTGACACATATCTGCCAACTCATTCTGCTGATATCACCATTGAATGTTTAGATATTCTAGTGCTCCCGTATGAAAATATTGAATAGTTTAAGTCAGCGTTTACAAAGTACAAAGCAGTTTTCTAAATTAACTATACTCTTTATTTTTATCGGATGTTTGTTTTATATTTTACCATTATGAATTATTAATTATCATGGGTATTAAACAACTTATAATATAAACTATACTAAATAACATTTGCTACTTGTACATTGCGCCAGTCCAACTCAGCTGCGTTTAGATATTACATATTAATTCAAAATAAAACAAAGTTTCACATTTCTTATTTCGGTTGTAAAGTTTAAAATTGTAAATGGTTTCTAATTTAAAACTTTAAAACAATAATGCGCGCAAAAAACAGAACTATGTACTTTTGTAATGTTATTGGGACAGCCCTCGTACATGAAAAGCTATGATTGTTTTCAAATTCATTGAACGCGTTACAAGTGAGTATATCCGTTTTATAGCAAATCTGAGTCGGTTTACAATACTACAAGCAAAAAAATACTTTTAATGGGTTTATTAGATATAATTGCTAAGTGAATCTTTTACTGAAAAATAATCACTGTACAGCTCATTTCTTTGTAAGATATTGACTTAGCTAGATATATGTAATAAATCCGTTAAACACATTACGATGCAATGTTTTAAGAATAGCTTATTACATCATTTTTTTAGAAAAAGATTTAAGAATATAGTGTCATGTAGTAAATATTTTAGATCATCATCGCGCAAACATTATAACTAACTTTTTGCACAACATTTCATTTCATTAAAGTGAAAATTATATAAACATGTCTCGTTTTTTTTTTAAGTTGCACTCGGTTGTCCTGGTAAACGTTGGGTGATTGGCATGCATGTAAGTATAAGATGGAAACGGGATCTGAAGGGAGTGAAAATGTGTGGTCATTATGCAGGTCAGCTCAGTTCATGATACGATTTAAGATGACTGAGTATTTGTCTATATGCAATTTATTGGAGAAACTGGTTTGGGAATCAGATGCATTATTAGCTTGCAATTTGTTAAAATACCTAACTGATAACAAGAAATAAATACTTTATTTCTTATGAATTGTCATGTAAATGCTTCAACTAATTAGGGTATTACACAACTAATTTGTATAGCATAGCTAAAATCATACGTCTATTCATAATCTAAAATCGAATGTCCGATTCTAATGTAAAATTGAGTCGATTCTTAAAAAAGCATCTATGTTAGCGTTTCCGATCGCCAAAATCGCCAAAGGCGATCGAATCTTTCAGCTGGCGATAAAAGTTTAAAATGTGAATGAAAATGGCGATTGCAAAAAAAACCCTGATATTTCTCTTTAAGTATATAATATTCCCTACTTTAAAAGAGAACTCGGCACCGATTTCCACATGAAATCGCCATAAAAGCTCCAGGTGGTAATAGATAGTCCATTGATAAGAGATAACCGGATGCCCGTATCTTATATTCAAGCCACATAACACAGTCGTGTATGCTGACAGATTCATCATGGGAAATTTTCGGGTAACTTTCCAGTCGCCAAACTGTGATATTTAACGTCCAATCGGTTACGAGAATGTTTATGGAGGCGGAGTTATATAGCGATTATTATTTTTGATTGACGTCGGTCACAGAGTAAGCGTTTATCGCAGGTTTATTAACAATGAATCACAGTTGTAGCATTAATACGTGAAATAAAACCGGTAAATAAAGCAGTAGTACTGCTTTATTTACCGGTTTTATTTCACGTATTAATGCTACAACGCAGCGCCCCTCTATTTATTGCTAGCTGGAGCACTGAGTACATTAAAGGCGGTTTCGGGCATCATCATCACACCTATTTACCGTACTGTAAACAATCATAAATTATGAGAAGTTAATTGCAATTGTTGAGCAGTGTAAAATTACTTACGGCGAGTAAGTTGTGAAAAACAAAACCCGTTAATAATGTGATGCGGTAACAAATTCAATCCAGTGCATGCACATTTTATCATGTCTATTTGTAGAACTGATTTACACCGTTTTTCTACAGCCACGTGATAATAACTATTCACTATGCATTAATACCGGTATGCCATGTAAAACCCGTGTTATAAGAAAGAGGGCAAAATTATTGCTGTCGTCTGCAATGACAAGTTCTACGCATGCAAAGCAAGACCCACCCAATCAAAGACCGGGGCATATCTGAAAGTTCTAACATTGTATACAGTTTGTGCCAGTGCATGAAAATAAATATAAATGAAAAATAAAAAACAATATGAAATTATTTGATTTCAGGTAACAAATAATTTATTTAAATGTGACTTCATTGATAATTTAATACAGTCATTGTTGATACCTATAGATTCATGATAATGATTATGTCGTTCATTGAGCAAATAAGGTTATAATGTGGGTCGTTATCGTAGTGCTGAAATTTGGCTACTAATTTTTTTCCTTAGCGCCAACCTAGAGCATGCATGTCGTGTGGCATATTAAATAGTCCTCTAACACTCCACACTAAACTTGGTTTTCCTATTTCTGTTATATCTCATTCCTGATTTGAATTGTTTGATTTCATTAGAATTTGGACATGAACATTACAATTGCAATTGTATAGTTCATGCCCAAGACATGTAGTGTGGTTTTCCAATTTAAAATACAACCACTATTTTATATTGCATGAAAATACCACAAAGTGCGCCACAGTTTCATGTTGTCTTACTCCATTTTGTCTCAATCAATTTGTTTTCTCTATAGACAATATTGCAAAACGATCGAGAGTCAAGGTTTAAAAAAATGCTATTCTCACTTCATTTATACCAAATCCTAGATGTTCGGTTCATTTCAAAGCGAGTAGTGTCGTTTAAAAGTGAAAAGAGGGCGAAGTTTAATATTATATATCATAGTCACACCAAAAGGGAAAGCATCATCAACAATAATATTTTGTATTGTATTTGCACGTCAAAACCATGTGTTAAATGCCCGCTTCAACACTGACTCATCGATAGAGTTGTATCGGCTGTTTAAATATTATCCGAAAAGGGCGTTATATTCGAAACGAAGATGTTTTCAATTTTAAAAGATAGACAATACAAGATTATCCCATTGCAATACCTTAGTAGAGAAAAGCAGTAGCATATATGCTAACCATTTGGACACAATTACGGTAATAGGCGCATCGAATAAATCCCATATTGTACAATTTCTTATGATAAATCTAACTGGTTTATTATAATAAAGTTCCTCGTGTTCAGTGTTTGCTGAATTTGGTATAAGAGTGGTGCTTTTGGACCTCACCAAGTTCACCAAAATACATACACACGAACTGCAATTGCCTCTTTAACAGCTAGTTTCAAGAACAAAATACTACAACAGGGCTCAACATAAACCTAAAAACCAACTTGCCATGCCGGGCAAATACTTAGAAAACCTACTTGCCCTGAACGTAAAGCCACTTGCCCAATCTTGAAATATCACATGAACTGTAAACCTCATATTTTTTAATGAAGATCAAAATGATACACCACTAAACCTTTTTTATTTTTGCACATTTAACAAAATGATTACAGCATTTAAAGTATAATTAAAATCTAAATTAAATGCTCTTTGTTCTTTTTTGCACTTGCCCGGGAGGACAACTAGATTATAAAATAACTTGCCCGGACACAACTTTTACTTGCCAGGGGCAATAGGACAACCATTAATGTTGAGCCCTGTACAAGTACTGAAGTAACCTACTTCATGTTTACGCCTCGTGACTAAAACGTACATAACGTACATTAAGCACTTAAAAGTGTCGATAATGGTGATGCTATTGCCTTTCAGATTATGTTTGCAATATTTGTAATTAGTATTAACAGCGCTTCCGTTAGTGGACGTCCGGGCGTAAATTACGCCCGAAATTGGCAGTCGTACGTCCATTATGCAAATGGTGGAAGTCCCTTGGACGTCCGATAATCCGCATGTATGTACGCTATTTTCTAATACACAACACGTTCAAATGTCAAAAGTAAATGGGGTTATTCAGACCGTTAACTCCGCACAAGAGCTACTGTTTTCAATGAATTTCTCAGCGAGTGGCCAATATTGGTTTTTACCAGCTCTCAATCAAAGTCTTCTTGGTAAGCGCATCAGCCAATCAGTGCTCAGGCAACCGAATACACGCCGACCCCACGTGAAGCTGTATACAATAATATTAGCAATATTAGCGACCTCTGCGTTACGAAGTTTTTATTCAGCAATCAAATATTTGAGTCCACGCTTTCCCCGCGGAAGAATGACGTTACGTTGTGCATGAAGTCTAATTTGTGCATGATTTTCATCTGTACACGAAATACACGAGAAATGTTTATTTGTTGCTAGAATTTTCGTAACTTTCCGTGAATAGTGAAATCCTGATTTTTTCGGATAATACTTTGATTATACGCATTTGAAAATAAGCAGTCTGCATAATTAACCCATCCCCTGATCGCCAATGCGATGAAATCTCGGCTCTGGAGATAGCAAAAATCTGAAAAGACAGTTTGGAAATAAACCGACAAATAATCAATTTACGAAAATTTGTTCGCGTGCGCGATCATTTGAGAACGAATTCGGCATTTCGGAAATGTTCATTTGGTACCGATTTTCTCCGGTATTTTATTTATTTATTTCCGATTTGTTAGCAGATGGTACTGACATGGACTTAGTGTTTTCCCCAGGCCATTTTAGCGTGGCGAAAAGCCACGCCGCCATCCCGGATCGCCACGCTGCCCTTTTCAAAGGCAAATTTCGCCACGCGCCCTTTTTTCAAAGGCAAATTTCGCCACGCGCCCTTATGGATAACATCTTTATTGCCTTACGATCTAACTTGGTACGCAAAATCAGCGTCCTTGATTGTCTGTGACGCTCCGACTGTGCTTGATTTACTCGAGAGACGTCAACATCTAATCGACTATATTTAATTGAGCAGATTTTATCTATAACAGTGCTCGATTTATAGGTAGGTCATACTGACAGCTCCAAAGCTGTGAATTAGTCATGCGTGAATAACCCCGTGTCAGTATCAATCGATAATGCTGGAGGCTATGTTATACCAATCGCACTTTTCGCTCGGCAATGTGTACTCCTCCACTATATAATCATTACTTCGGAGACTTTTGATGAAAAACTCGATGTTATTCTCCTGGCTTTGCATGCATTATTCAGTTATATCGAAACATATATTTTTACGCATAATTACATTTAAATTCACAAACAAATTTATTCTTTATCGTTTTCGTCTTTAAGATAACTAGATCTAATTATTGAAATAATTACTGAGACGTATACTAATTTAACAAAATGCGAATCGCGTATACGATTTAACGTTGCTATGCGCACCTGTCGCTTACACCTTTGGCATTTTATCAACATGGCGGACTACACAGAATTAAATTGTGACTCGGCAAAAATGGCAAATAACGTCGTAAACGATCGAATTAACGATGGAGATTATACATTAAGAAGGAATTAATGAAATGTCTGTGATAATCAACGATGCATAAAAATGTTTTAGATAGCAACAACATTATTTATTTATTTGTAATCTACTCGGTGGATGTATGTCACAGAAATGAGTGTTTGCATATTGTTAGCGATCAATTTACTCGCAATGTTATTTTAAACATCTGTCGAGATTATTATTAGAAAATGGGATAAGACAAACATGGTTTCATTTATATGTTAGTGGATCTGTGTATAATCAGATTCATATGCATACAGTACAGCCAAAGCGGCACAAACATAATCCGCGGCTACGCCATGGCCAGATTATTAGTCCGCGGCGGCCGAATCGTGTGTTCACGCGGCGTATCGCCGTGGCACTCGGCATCGATCCGCGCAACGACGCCGAGTCTGTATTAACCTCGCGTACTTTCGCGGTGTAAATCCGCCGCATACGTACGCGGCGGATCGAGTGAAAAGATATCCACCTACATGTACATACATGTATGTGTAGCGTAGAATTAATTACGCGCAACTGTTTATGTTTCGTTCGATTATCATTATTAAATTTGTAATCCGAAACACACTTCCGAATTTTAATGCTAACGCGACCTTTGACAAATTCTAGCGTCAAATAAACAGTGCTAAAATATCCTTTGTTTCATATAAAAGCGTGCGAAAATTATGCAGACATGTAGAACGTTGTTTGGAAAGTTTGGGTGTATTTTGTGTTGTATAAATACATGAACATCACGTCAGGCGTAAATCGCGTGTTCAGTGGAGAAAACAAACCGCCCCTATTAGACGTTATTTCATCATCTCTATAAATAGTAACAAATGCCAAAATGTATTTGATACTTAAGGAAATATCGAGAATGTTTGTGTATCGTAAATATTTACCAGCATTTGCTTTAAAACTGGAATATACGGGATTATCGGGTAATTAGTAGCGATATTAACTGTATAATATGAACAAAATAAAACGTGTTTATATACGCATATTCAAACAATAGTTATAATAAGCTGATAATTAACAAAACTACAAATACGTCGTCACCGTCTTGATTATTGATGTGGCTTCAAACTGCTAATTTTCTCAGCTAAAATATAAAAGCGGAATCAACATGCAATTAATTTATAAATCCACCATATGCTGGAGCCTTGACCACTTGTATGTGCGAAAACATAACTACGTGACCTTGTTTATGTGTGAAATACATACGCTACGGGCGGGAAACAAACTTAATAATTGGCCAGACACATTAACTATGCTTACATGTATATGCTAATACAATCCGCGCACAATAAATTTATTATGATTTTAATTATTATTATAATTGTTCTTTCAAAATTTGTTAACTACATGTAACTAATAATTTTTTTAAAGATTTTTTATTTCATGATGCGCATCGACTCGGCATCATGTCGCGGATCGCGGCATGCCTCGGCGGACAGATGCGAAGTTTCGCGGCGAAATGCGACTTGCCGCCGCATACTGACGCGGCTTCAACGACTGACGCGGCATCGACTCGTTTCGCCTTGCCGCCGCGGATCGCGAAATACGTTTGTTCCGCTTTGGCTGTACTGTATATTGCTTTATTATGTTTGTCGTGCTGTACAGTTTATTGAAACAGCATGGAACTTAAATGTACATTGCAAGGTAAATATATTAATATAAATCATAGTAAGTTAAATACTTCTATTACCATTAAATGTGCTTGTTTATACGTTATTTTTTCCACAACTGCTTCTGATGCGTTTACATGTTTCCCCGTAATTCAGGTATTCAGGGAACGTTTTTGCCCTTTTTTGCCTAAACTGCGCGCTAAAATGCCCTTTTTGAAAGTAATGCGCCATGCCCCTTTGCCCTCCTGGGAAAAACACTAGGACTGCAATTGACGAAACATCTTCGCTAGTTTCTCTCAAATCGCGTCACGTGATTAACGCATGTTCAATGGGAATTCCCCCATCCCATAATTCAACTTGCGTATAATGGCGGATGGTAGCGGATGGCAATATTGTCCGTATTTTGGTTTTGAAAATAGAAATCGTAATACTACTGGTTTATCGGGTAATGGATAGAGTTGGAACATGTACGTATATTAAAATTCTAAAATAAAAGTGGGACTTCGAAATTTATGTCTGGGACGACCAAAATTTTAGGCTTGGAATTTAGGACTTCCAACTTTTAAAAGCTAAAGGAAGCGCTGGTATTAAAATTGGAGACCATATCATTAATCGGTAAAACATTGTTTCGCAGTTCACATTTTCAGTTTTTAATTTTTTTAGTCAATCCAAAGGTTCATGCTAATGAACGACACAAGATTGGCAGACTTGTCATAAACATACATTATATTGCAATATGTGATGTTAATAAAGCTACGTGAGTATGTAGGGTTGATCACATAATTTGCTTACATACTTGTTTTAATTCAACATATGGCGGTATTTATTTAAATGCGCACAAATCGCGATCAGAACCACTATCAATTTGACACTTACTACACACAACACTGAGCATGCGCATTATTGGAAAATAAATATATTCAGTTAAGGCGACCATTGTTCGCTTGAGTGTATACTTCAGAGTATTGTAGATATTTCGAGTACTGCGAAGTATCCTTTACTCTTCATTGTGGAAACCGGATTCGTCAATTGAGAATGTTCACATTCAAACAAGAGGAGACTAACATGTTGTTTCGTATAATTCGGAGTAGTGTACATATTTTTAATAAGGTGAAAATCTCTTTGTGTATTACCTCGTAATCAAGATTCGTTTGTTTAAACATGTATATTACCAATAAAAATCATGTTATGACATAAGAAAAGGCTATTATAGTATCACAAAAGAATCGAATATAAAAAAGCTACGTTTTAATTTACTTTCAACATTGTCGCTATTGCTGGCTTGGGTTTAACTGTTAATTTTTAGTTAAACAAAAAGTTTGTGCTAATGAACGACACAAGATTGGCAGATTTGTCATAAACATACATTATATTTCAATATGTGATGCAAATAAAGCTACGTGAGAATGTTGGTTTGATCACATAATTTGATTACAAATTAGTTTTAATTCAACATATGGATGTATTTATTAAATGCACATAAATGGCGACCAAAACCACTATCAATTTGGCATTTACAACACACACCACTGAGCAAGCGGCATTATCTATCTATCTATCTTAAATAATTTTAATAAACGTGCTCAGTTCATATACACTCGTAATTTAAAATCAACCCCCTCCCCACCCCGTTTTAAAATATCAGCTTTATCCACAGGCAGCAGTATCATAAATCCCCCCCCGGGACCTCCCCCCCCCTCGAGCTTACCCCAGGGGTTCCAGATTGTTAAATGTACACCTACTGTGTATGGTTTAACTTTCCAACAACGAATATTGACAAAAATAACAGTTTAAAAAATACCCCTCTTATAGGTATTATATATACACAAGGTATGAAACGTACTACATGCCTATTGCTGACAGATTGTGGAACACTGGACGTGACCTTTTTCACCGAAAACACACATGTTCCCATGCAGTTGTCGACAAAATACAACTGGATTCGTTAAAAGACAGTAAAAGCAACGTGATTACACAACTAACCGATCTCCTTCTAGGCTAATAACTTTAATATTCAATTAAATTTGACTTTCTCGCTATATGTCACTCGGTGTATCATTCACATGTACACCATTTTAATTTTATAACGCGTCATCTGGTTGGTTGTTCTCATTGTGTTGGCCAATGATATGGCGTTTTAGAATTGAGCATTCTATCGAAAAAATATGACAGCAAAACACAGACATGTAGCGAGAAAGTCGAATTTAATGGAATATTAAAGTTATTAGCCGAGTAGGAGATCGGTTAGAAGTGTAATCTCGTTGCTTTTACTGTCTTTAACAAATCCAGTTGTATTTTGTCGGCAACTGCATGGAAACATGTGTGTTTTCGATGAAAAAGGTCACGTCCAGTGTTCCACAATCTTTCAGCAATAGGCATATAGTGCGTTTCATACCTTGTGTATATGTATATATAATACATATACGAGGGTTATTTTTTCATACTGTGTATTTTTGTCAATATTCGTTGTTGAAAAGTCAAACCATACACAATAGGTGTACATTTAACAATCTGGAACCCCTGGGGTAAGCTCGAGGGAGGGGGGAAGGTCCCGGGGTGGGGGGGGGAATTTATGATACTGCTGCCTGTGGCTTTATCACACGAGCTTCAAACGTGACTGTGAGTCATTGAGACACCAAACAACTCAATTATTTTGACCGAATCTAGTGCGTTGTGATATTTAACCTAGAGCAAGCGTCTGATTAAAATAATTTGAAATTTAATAACATATTAATGTACAGATTCACCTAAACAGTCAATTAAAAATGATTCAAAGTGTAAGCTGACAATATTTACAACATAGTTGGATTCGCAGACATCGACAATTATGTAAAAATAGAAATTCGGGAATAGCATTTAAATAAGCGATTTAAGATTTGGCATTTCATATAAATACCAGCGTAACTTTGATAGACACAACAATGATCATGCATTATATAATTAAAGAGCTACTTACATTGCTTGTTAAGGTTTCGCAACTTATTCCAGAAGTTCTAACATGGCCGCCATAACCTGCATGAATTTTGCATTGTGGGAAACTACCCATTCTATACATAGATGGTGACGTCACTACGTTATTATCAGTAAGACCGGTGTGACACAATGGGAAACTACCGTGCTGCCTCACGCATGGGCAACCATTGTGTCACACCGGTCTTACTAATCGTGATACATCGGCTATCTCGGATTCCTCCGTAAGATAGACGTTATGAATGATTGTAATATGACCATCTATGAAGAAAGCGTAATCAAATAACGTGCGAGGGGTTCAGAATGGAGAAACAATAAAAAACATCGTTGGAATGGGAGCTAGTCAACTCGTACCTAAGTAAACTCGTACCTTCGGTCAACTCGTACCCGATTTGGTCAACTCGCACCCGATTTTTGGTCAACTCGTACCCCCACTAGTCAACTCGTACCCGAATTGGTCAACACGTACCCTCCAAAAATTATTAATATATATCAAAGACGTGAAATATGTTTTTGTATATGTTTTTATATATGAATATAGATAAAGGTTTAAAAAAATGTTTTTTTTTTCAAAAGTAGACAAGTTCATTATTTTTCACACGTGTATAATTATAAAGGACGTGTTTTTCGGCGTTTTGTTTGATAAATTGTTGACTAATAACACCTTTATGACAACAGGACCGTCGGCGATTTGTTAAACAATTTGTTTGCCGTGCATCTAAAATGACACGCGCGGTAGTTGTCGGCATTTTCTTTGATGAAATGTTTGATTGTAAACACTGCATGATGACTTAACCAATAAAAGGGATGATCCACTTTGAAGTTAAAGGAGTATGTTTTCTCACTTTTATATGAGCAAATCCAGAAATTACTATACAAAGGCTTTTCAGATTGGCTGTAATCATTAATATCTTGAAACTAAATACGGACTCTGTGTTTCGTGTCTTGGACTTAATTTCATTTATTGTTTATCGTGGATTATAATTTATAAGTGTTTTGTTTAATTAATCTGCTTCATCATGGATGAGGTAGATGTTTGTGTTGTTTGTGAACATATTGTTTCCGATGAGTGTAAGGCCATTATGTGCGATGAATGTGATAGATGGTAACACAGACATTGTAAATCTGGTAAATAATCCCTTTATAATTCTTTAATAAGTTTCATTCGAGTAACGGACCTCTATAAAAGCGTAAACTGAGGAATACAAAGCTATTTTTTGTTATAACAGATGGTATTTACATCTTTATAATATATAGCGTCAGTACATACGTATATACTTGTGGGGTCGTTTTGTGTATTTGTTTTAGTTATATAATATTAATTTATATCAAGTGGTTATATTCTATGTCCAATAAACTAGTATAACGAAATGCATAATAATCAAGGCCTTTAAATGTATACATAATATATATATGTCTGCAGGATGCCTTATTTCGTCGTTTTTTGTACATATGGATGTATCATGGAATTGTAACGGCTATAAATATAAACTTTTAATTAAAAAAAATGGCATTGTCATAACAGAATTTGGCATTAACCTTATTATTGCCACAATACAAAAAAATGAAACAAAGAAATTTGTATCAGAACGATTCGTATACTTTTTAGGTGTAACACTTGCTAAGTACAACAGAATAATGAAAGGCGTAATCGAACTCTCGTTTGTTTGTGTGCCATGTAGAGAACGGCCATCGGTTGAGGTCATGGAAGTATATCTCCGTGACGACAATATCTCGTAATCCGAGTCCGACAATGAGTCTGTGCCCGAGTCCGATCATGAGTCCGTGCCCAAGTGTTGGCTCTGTTTCTGTTTAAAGTGTGAAACTTTGTTGCTGTACATAATCTATGTCGGTAGTTGTATTAAGTTTAATAAAAGTTTTTGTGTTTAATACATGTATGTAGTATTTGTATAAGATGGTTTGTTTGTTACCCTGTGTGAAATATATTGTTTTTGTGTTAAATGTTAATGTAGTATATGTTATTTGTGTGTTTTATAAATGCCAAAATAAAAACACACGAGACAATAACTTGCATTCTTTTTATTGTTATGTTCAAATTATTCGAATATTATGACCGTTGTTTCAAATTTACATGGAAATCTAAATATTTTATTGAAGAATGCTAAAACATCTAAATACTCATTAAATCCGTTTGTTTTACACAATAATCATAATCTTTTTTAATTGATTGGTTAGTTGTTAGTTGATTCAAAGGTGTTCTTCATTTTTACAAAGGTGCAGATTAAATCGATTTAGATATTAACGACCCGTGTCAAGTAATGTGTTAATCAATATTTAACAAAGGTGAAGATTAGGTAAATTACGATATTAACGACCCGTGTCACGTAGGTGTTAATAAGTATTTAAGGTGTTGATTAATTGATTGAATCATGGACTAAATTTGCAGACGAACCATAATTTGAGGCATATATATCAACAACAACAACAACAACAACATTTATAAACTAATACACAAGTGTAACGACATGGATGATAATTATTTTGCAATTTGGTAATATTTATAAAAATCATGCAATGGAAGAAATTAACAAATATTTTACTGATTCATACCGTAAGATTTTTTCTTTTAACATCGATAATGATAGTTGTTAATAAATATATATTTTGAAAGATAAATGATTTCTATATATTTCTTAGATAATATAATTTTTGTATATTGGACATATTAATAAGAATAATATATATATATATATATATATATATATATATATATATATATATATATATATATATATATATATATATATATATATATATATATATATATATATATATATATATATATATATATATATATAAATAATACTTAGGCATTCTATACATAGATGGTGACGTCACTACGTTATTGTCACCTCTATGCTTAGACGCATCACATTCCCCTGGTTTGGGGAATTATGCTTTCGCCAAAGTAGTTCTGCGTAGGAATGAAAATGTTAATATTGAAAGAAAACTCGTTTTTGTTGTGTGTTTAAAACGGAATGTTGTTTAAAGAAATGTTATTAAATTATGTTTAAATGTGATTTTGAATCTCTATTAAGCCTGATAGCGATTATAAGAAGCATGATTACCAGACCTTCTTTCGCTTTCACTTTTCATTCGTAAAAGAAGTGCTACCCACAATTCCTTTCGCGATAGTACACAGGTCAGAAAGACCGGTGTGTACACAATGATACTAAGGTAATTACTTTAATTAGTCATATCGTTCCCTGGTAAAAAAAACATACAAGTTATGTTAGTCTATGCCAAAATATAACTTTAATTGGTCAACTCGTACCTGCAATACCGATATCCAATATTCTTGCTTTATGATAATATTGTCACTGAACAAAGATGTAAAAAAAACATCATAAAATAAAAATTATTACTTTTCAGAATATGCCTGCAATAGACGTATATAAGGTCAGGTATAAGGCAAAAACCGCTGAACGATGGTTATCAAACAATGCCGAACCTTAAATTCATATTATGAATTGATTTCATTTATTTCATTTATATTACCATATATAATATAACATTTTATTTTGATAGGGCGAGTCGTTATATATGTGGGGCGAGTCGTTATTCATGTGGGGCGAGTCGTTATAAAAAGTGGGGCGAGTCGTTAAGGGGCGAGTCGTTAAGGGGGCGAGTCGTTACATTACCTGCAATAAACATAAAAAAAACATCTAATGCATGTAAACACCCATCGCAATTTGTTTCCATAAAGAACAAATATTAAAAAGGTACGAGTTGACCAATCTGAAAAATTACTAAAGTACGAGTTGACCAAGTCGGGTACGAGTTGGCTAGGGTACGAGTTGACTTAGGTACGAGTTGACTGGAAACCGTTGAAATAATCTCCCCTTCTGATCGCCCACGAGCTTTCAAACGGTTGAGATCCGGTATTGTATACGTTTGTCACATTGTTTTGAGATCAAGAAGTCATTTCGGCGCTTATATATTTCAGTTTTGTTTTTGAACTTGCAATAGCTATCTTTTAATTGTGATTTGGTTTATTTCGACGTTGTAAAGTTTATAATTCAAAGTGGCATTCATTTTCGCGACCTAGTCCTAGTAACTCGGTGTGAGTGAACGAAGGATTTTTAATATACTCGTGTTTTTTTTCCAGCAAAACAAACACAATGTTTAACGGCTTTAATATATAGGCAATGATGTAATAACAACAAATTATTTACCACGATCTCATAATAACATGTACTTAAAAATAGAACAGTAATGTATTTCCGATTTCCGGCTTATCAAGCATTGTGCATGTATGTACAACGCTCGGAAAGTAACGCAAGTTATCCGCATTGGAGCCTGAAACAGAAAATAAATAAGTATAGCATATTTAAGTCCAAATAATTAGATGTAATCCTGTACCTTCCCCAGGAATTTGTTCAGGCGCCCCAGGGGTGGGTTCGGGAGGGGTGTCCCCTCCCGACGTTGATTTTTTTTAAATTTAACGTGTCAATTCACGTTCTGTGGTGCGTTATAACTCAAAGAAAAACAGCGTCAAAAGACGTCATTTCGTGCGCTATGACTCATCAAAAAAATCCCCCAGTCATTTAAAAATATTTTTTTTATATTGTTTAATTGTTATAAAACTTTTCCGCACAGATAGTAAAATCCCGACTCGAACGATTCCCCAATACATCCGTTTCAACCCGACTCTATAACTGTATACTTACTATTTTTCAAGTTTCTAACCTTGCCATTTTTAAGTGACTATCTATAGATTTGATGAAATATTGCCTCTGAATATGCGTCAATCCCCTGACCTGTTGTGTGCTTGTTAAAACGCTCAATACACGCCATTTGTATGCAATAGACGCGACGTTGTATATGCTGCATAATTTTCGCGCTCTTTTTAATTGAGAAAAAGATTTGACACAAAATTAATTTGCACTGCTAATTTGAAGCAAAAATATTTAACGTTGCGGTAACATTTACATTCGAAGTGTGTTTCGGATTAAAAACGCGTTAACATCGACTTACGGTAATGGGTTTCGGATTACAAATTTAATTATTTAACCGTCGTGTTATAAATTCAACGATACTTTGTTTACACACTTTACGAGTCGAATAAATGTTTTGACGGAATTATGCATGAAATTCACGTTGTCCACGAGGATCACGACCGGTTGTCATCATCAGTCTTCTAACTATCGATTATCGGACGAAACATTTACAAGTGTGCGTAATTAATTCAACGAAAATTTGTTAAAGCGCATTGCGTGTCGAATAAATGTCAGAAAAACGAGGTGAATCAGTTCTATAAATGGACATTGAAATTTACATGTACTGGAATTAAATAAATTGTTATCACATAATTGTAACCTGGAGTCATTTGCACAACTTACTCGCTATAATTAATTGTTTACCACTTGCAATTAATTTCTCGTATTAATTATGAGTCATAGGTAACACTTGTTTACAGTAAAAAGGTGTGATGATGATGCCTGAAACCATCTTTAATGTTCTGTACTGTACTAATTACCGGTTTTATATTACTCAAATGGTACAACTTCTTGCTAATCAAGCTGCGATAAACTCTTACTTCATGCCCGACGTCAATCAAAAATAATGGCCGATAGTTAACCCTGCCCTCATAAGCATTCTCGTAACCGATTGGACGATGAACTTCACAGTTTGACGACTGGAAAGTTACCAGATACAACTTTGTCAGCATTTAAATGACCGTGTAATGTGGCTAGAATAATCGATACGCGCGTCATGCTATTCTCTTATCAGTGGATTATCCATTACCCCATGTGGTGTTTATGGCGATTACTTGTGAAAGTAGGTACCGAGTGCTCTTTTAAAACAGGGAATATTGATACACTGATAGGGAAACCTTGATTTTTTTTTGGACAATCTCCACTTTCTTTTACTGAAGAAAACACTGATCGGAAAATTTCAAGCGCCCCGGGGACTCTGATTTCGAAATTCAAGCGCCCCGGCAAGGGGCGCTTAAATGGCCTGGGGAAGACCCTGATGTAATCTACCGAATCCGATTACATTTAACCTTTAAATGAAAGTGTTACTTAAACAATTTCCCGTGTCTTAAGGTGCGAATATTTTGCTAAACACTGTTAACAAAAGGGCTACACATTATAATTCTTAATGAAATGCAAAAATAAGTATTAACATTATTAATAACGTCAATTAACACACACGGTAAGATCAAAGTTTAAATGGAAAAATTATATCATATTTCTCGTAAATTACCAAATTATTAGTTTGGTCGAAATCAAATACCATGTAGAGAAACAAGGTATTTATAACCGACCAATGACGAAACACTATGCAACTTTCAATTTACACAGTGCTACGCTACATGTATATTGCAACAATATTGAATTTGAACAGTGGTAGTGTATTCGGGCCTGGAATATAATTGATTGTAAGTTTTAATAAACATTCTGCTAATGCAATTAGTTAAATAATGTTTACATGTTGTGTTGAATAATTATTGCATGATCACTCTTCTGCGCTGTTATATTAATTTGGAGCCGTTAAAGCTTCCGACATTACTTCATCACGTTCATGTCGGAACGGGAGTATTTTAACTAATACGCCCATGGCATACAACAACAACAAAAGCTTTATTACTGCGATGTATAATGTAAGTGTATACATATATGTTACATGTACATGTAATGTACAGTGTAACCCTTGATGTCAATCTCTTAAAAAGGTGAACCACGGCGGTTCGCGGTGATTCGCGCTGATTGCGTAACAGTGAGATACATCGCGCGACGGTCGCCGAGACATCACCCAAATTTTCTCGTCGCTCGGAATCACCGCAATTTGTCACGTTGCATCGATTGCGGTGATGCTAGAATCGCGGCAAAAATCACGGGTCGCGTAGTGTACCAGTGGATTGCAATTTTGAGTGACACTTTAATACTAATTATTAAAAAACAGGTGATTCGCGCATTTGGACACATACAGTGTGTTACACACTAGTGCAATAATTGACACTTTTGACATGTTCATAGTGATATTTGCACTGAACACTGACCAGTGTATTGCAATTTTGACACTTATTGAGTATTGAAAACTAGTGCCTTTTAAATTGTCTGACCTTTATTTTTATTAAAACTTGATTGATCTGTTTTGTTTATATTCTTTTTATGTAGTTAGACACACATAAGACAAGTTTAGTCGTCCTTATTAGTCTTGTTGCAATAGTATTGTTAAGGTAGTATTTGGATTGTTAAGACTTGTCTTTTTATAATTAGTAGATTTATTACGCAGGCTCTTTTGAACAGGATGCAGCGTTGTGTCAGGAAGCATTTTCCGTTTATTTTTTCAGGTGCCCAAGACAGGAGAAAAGTGAACCTTATTGCTGGGGACTCCAATGTTCATCGGATTAAGGATATTCTTCCTGACGATATAGCTGTCAAATACCTGCCAATCTCTGGTGAGAACATGCAATGAAAATGGTATAGATCAGTAATTACAGTTTCAGGTTTGTTTCTATTAATGGTATCACATGTACATATTTTTCTAAACGTTAAAACGAAATGATTAATGAAATAAACAAAAGGTTACCGTTTAAACGGTATCCATATGTCAGTTATAAAAGCGTCATTGACATCGCATTTCCAAACTTAAAGTAATGATTATTTCCAGAAGTTATATTCAGATCATAACCCATTTGCGCTATGACGTCATATTAAAACCAACTGTTCTTGCCGTTGTCGAATCATGGGGTACACGTTTTCTACTTACATGCTGTACTATTTTATAACAAAGAGGAATAAATATTGATCCCACATTTCTTCAATAAGACTACACCTGTGTAAATTTTTTATTGTTTCTACCTAACAAGATGTACATAAAAACAAGTATCTGTTTATTAAATTGAAAATGAATGCAGATGAATAAATGTCGGGAAAATTTTCTCATGCACGTTGTGCTGACGCGCGTTGAATGTTCAAGACAATTCGGGGCATGATCATGCAACAAATAGCTGGAAAATTTTCCCGAGCTGTTTGTGCCGACGTGTGTCAAATATTCAAGAAGTCTAGGTCGTACATGGTGTTTTGTTATGTTTACGCTGTTGTGAATAAGGGCCATCTGGCACACATGATAAAAATGTATACAAGTCTTTTTTTAACAGCTTTTAATAAGTTTTGCAACATTGTAACGTAATGAACTAAAATGGATTATGTTGATATCCACAGTCATTAAAATGTTTACTGTTTTTGTAAACATTTTTGAGAAAACACGAAACGCCACCATTTAAACGTGATACTCATAGTTTCTATGAATGATGTAATTATTTCATTTCTTTATACTTGAACAGTTCAAATTTCAAGTCCTAAGCTTCGTATTGCATCAATATTATGTTAAACTTATTATGCTGATGTGCAATGATTGGGTTTTCTTACTAATTTGCATAGTTATTTTAAGCGTGTGGAATATTTTACAGATTGTAGGGAATTGTATTTGCAAACTTTTCATTTTAATCCTGAGGCAAAGCATGCATTTTCCTTTTGTATTCATTCATTGTATATTTGTGACGCATTTGCACATACATTCGCTAACTCTGTTTTCAAAGGTGCCAAATTTTCTTGTGATCGTTTTTTGCCATGCATTGTTGAGAGACTTGCGGAAGATGGATGTTCAACAGCTGTATCTTCATCTAGGCTCAAATGACATTCTTACGAATGAAGCGGTGTTTTACCGGTACATAAACAATTATAAAAAAAAGCTTTGATATTTAAATTTAATGTAGTTGTTTCCTATAACTATATAAATTTACAAAACTAGCATTTTACATGGTTATTCCTCAATGAGTCATGGAAACTTGCAATCATTGTAGAAGTGTGATCTAGTTTCTAATTTATAAATAAAGCATTTCACAATATTTTCTATTATCCATGTTAATTTGACATTTTATTCCCCCCCCTCCCCCCCCAAAAAAAAATTAGGGGGGGGGAGCATATAGTCGCCGCTTCGTCTGTCCGTCAGTGCACAATTTTGTCCGGGCTATTTCTCAGCAACTAATGACCAGAATTCAATGAAACTTTATGAGAAGCTTCAGTACCAAGAGGAGATGTGCATTTTATCAGCGAGTTCTGGTCGGATGATTTTTCACAGAGTTATGGCCCTTTGATGACCAGAATTCAATGAAACTTTATGGAAAGATTCACTACCAAGAGGAGATGTGCATATTATCAGCGGGTTCTGGTCGGATGATTTTTCACAGAGTTATGGCCCTTTGAAATTTTCCATTAACTGTACATATAGTGCAATTCTTGTTCGGGCTATTTCTCAACAACTAATGACTGGAATTCAATGAAACTTTATGGGAAGCTTCACTACCAAGAGGAAATGTGCATATTATCAGCGGGTTCCGATCAGATGATTTTTCACAGAGTTATGGCCCTTTGAAATTTTCCATTGTACATATAGTGCAATTCTTGTTCGAGTAATTTCTCAGCAACTTATGACGGTAATTCAATGAAACTTTATGAGAAGCTTCACTACCAACAGGAGATGTGCATATTATCAGCCGGTTCTCGTCGGATGATTTTCCACAGAGTTATGGCCCTTTGAAATTTTCCATTGTACATATAGTGCAATTCTGGTCCGAGCTATTTCTCAGCAACTTATTACGGGAATTCAATGAAACTTTATGGGAAGCTTCACTACCAACAGGAGATGTGCATATTATAAGCCGGATATGGTCGGATGATTTTTCACAGAGTTATGGCCCTTTGAAATTTTCTATAAACTGTACATATAGTGCAATTCTTGTCCGGCTATTTCTCCCCAACTACTGATTGGAATACAATGAAGCTTTATGGGAAGCTTAACTACCTTGAGGAGATGCGCATGTTATTAGTGGGTTCTGATTAGATGATTTATTTACAGAGTTATGGCCCTTTGAAATTTTTAAGTTGCTAAACCATCCATCGTATTATTTTGTCCAAAGTTTTGCCCCTCAAGACGTTTCCTTTTATCTGAATATATAGTGCAATATTGTGACAAAAAAACTTTGGGGAGCATCACCTGTCTCCGATGGTTTCTTGTTTACCATTGAAATCACAAGCCTCATAATTGTATTCATCTATTGATGAGCTTCTTTCACAATTTAATTGATAATCCACTCAAAATGTGTGTCCTTCACATTCAGAAAGGTGACACAAACATTAAAATTGAATTGTTAAAAAAAAACTAGCTCACCATATCTAGTCTCCCATAATAAGTGTACCTTGAACTTAGGTTAGCACATAGGCGCCATCATGGATTTCTTGTTTGATAAACCTTTACAGAAGATTTAAAAATAAATCTCGCATAATTTTTGCATTTTGCAAATGAACTTCACAGAATTTCTGTATTTACAAACAAAAGCACACTTTTTCTGCATTCACTGATAAACACAAACAACTTCTGTATTTTGTAATTAAAGGACATCTGTTTTCTGCATTTTTACAGATAAAAAATCACAATCCTATGATATTTTCTCAATTATTTTACAGATAAACCTCACAATCCTATGATCAACGCAGGAGCCATCGCAGTCTGTTCTCTCTTAAAGCAGGGCGTCAACTTGGTCGACCGATTTGATTATGTAAGCTTTATTGTTTGTAGGATCTGAATATTATTGCAAATAATTAAGCATTACTCTGTGAAAACAGGGCTTAATGCATTGGCGTAAAATGTTGTCCCAGATTAGCCTGTGCAGTCTGCACAGGATTATCAATAACGACTCTTTCCATCTCAACTGGATGTTTGTTCAGAAGAGACTTTCATTAAACGAAAAACTTTATAAAAGCAAAAAGTGTTGTCCATTAATTAGATTGTGTGGACTGCCTCTACATGTGCGGATTGTCTCTTTATTTGTAAATACTTATGTTACGACGGTGTTGACGTGCGCCGTCAGGCGTCCGCTGTCCGCATTGTGCTTAAAACTTACCTTTGCCTCTAAAATCAAAGTGCTTCCACCTACAACTTTGAAACTTCATATGATGATGCACCTTGTTGAGTTCTACATGCCACACCCATTGTTGGTTCACAAGGTTAAAGGTCAAGGTCACTGTGAACTCTCAAAAAAATTCTTACAAGCTTTAATTAATTAAAAACTGCACCCGCAGCCGAGCTTTGGCACCCGTTATGCAGTGCTCTTGTTCTGTATTGTACTTTCAATGATTATTGTACATTCAATTAATACATCAAACATGTTATTATGCCCGCCTTCGAAGAAGAGGGGGTATATTGCTTTGCACATGTCGGTCGGTCTGTCGGTCGGTCCACCGGGTGGTTTCAAGATGATAACTCAAGAACGCTTGGGCCTAGGATCATGAAACTTCATAGTAAGATTGATCATGACTCGCAGGTGACCCCTATTGATTTTGAGGTCACTAGGTCAAAGGACAAGGTCACGGTGACCTGAAATAGGAAAATGGTTTCCGGATGATAACCCAAGAACGCATACGCCTAGGATCATGAAACATCATAGGTAGATTGATCATGACTCGCAGATTGATTTTGAGGTCACTAGGTCAAAGGTTAAGGTCACTGTGGCCCGAAATAGTAAAATGGTTTCCGGATGATAACTCAAGAACGCATTCGCCTAGGATCATGAAACTTCATAGGTACATGTAGATTGATCATGACTCGCAGATGACCCCTAATGATTTTGAGGTCACTTGGTCAAAGGTCAAGGTCATGGTGACCCAAAATAGTAAAATGGTTTCCGGATGATAACTCAAGAACGCATACGCCTAGGATCATGAAACTTCATTGTTAGATAGATCATGACTTGCAGATGACCCCTATTGATTTGAGGTCACTAGGTCAAAGGTCAAGGTCACGGTGACCCAAAATAGTAAAATGGTTTCCGGATGATAACTCAAGAACGCATACGCCTAGGATCATGAAACTTCATAGGTAGATTGATCATGACTCGCAGATGACCCCTATTGATTTTGAGGTTACTAGATCAAAGGTCAAGGTCACGGTGACCCGAAATAGTAAAATGGTTTCCGGATGATAACTCAAAAACGCATACGTCTTGGATCATGAAATTCCATCGTTAGATAGATCATGACTCCCAGATGACCCCTATCTATTTTTTAAATATATTTATGTGAAATACAACAATTTCTTTAGATTATTTATGAAATTTACATGTGTATCTCAAAATTAGATGTGAACGAATCACATACCAGGAATCCTTATATGGTTTTCACAAATTTAACTGCAACCATCTCGAGTTGTGGAGGGCAAATTTAAATATTGCTCAGATTTGTGGACCGTGAAATGGGCTCAATTTTTAAGTTAATAATGTGAGTTTGAGATGATCATTTACTATTAAATTTATCATCAACATCATCATCATTAAACATTGTCATAATTATCAACATCATCATCAATGTATATTAAATGGAATGCATGTTTATGTTGACAGGTTTGCAAATTTGACGTACATGAAGCATTTTATTTTTACAAAGTTCGCAGAATCAGATGAATTTAGTTGAGTGTTGTCAGGCAAATTAATTGGTGAGAACATTTATCTCAATAATATCTTCTGAAACATTCCATGAAAGCGGAAAGTATTGTTCTTGATTAGCCTGTGTAGACTTCACAGGCTAATATGGGATTACCATTTGCACTAATAAAGCCCGGTATTCACAGAGTGTGTCTCTTGTGTTAAACAAATCTTATTTTCTTGTCAGCTCTCCATTTGGCTGCACTATATGTCCAGGTGACTCTTGTGTTAAACAAATCTCTTTTTCTTTCCAGCTCTCCATTTGGCCGCGCTATATGTCCAGGTGACTCTTGTGTTAAACAAATCCCTTCAGAGCTCCAGATAAGGGTCGTATTTTTGTAATTACGAATTATTTTCAAGTCCCTTACGTATTTATTTTAAAATCTTGTCGTACCATTAAGAATTACAAAATCAAGTTACGAATATTATTTTTACATCGGTTCATATCGATTTTTATTGAGTTCGTATATAGAATGGTTATCCGGTTTGTTTAACAAAGCGCATGTTTTTCAAATAAAAGCGGCGTATACAGTCTATCTGTCAAAAACATTGGCGGCGCCCAGAGAGCGTCCTAAAAATCTGCAAAGCCTCCAAAAACACGCTTTCAACATATTCTACGCAAAGTGAGCCGAAGTTAAAAGTTTAGAAAGACATTATAGAAAAGATCTTATACGATGTTGTATGTTCAGTTGCCGACACAGTCGGAAAAGCTAAACAAAAACGCGACACAACTGGTCCAAACTTAAACACAAAAAAAACACATTAAATGAGTGGAAGGGACAAGTCCAGTGGCTAATCGGTGAAAAGATTGAAGGAGAGACCCGTTTTAAATGTGAAATATGTAAAAATTCATCTAAGGCATGTAATCTAAGCACAGTTTGGGCATCTGTAGGTATTGGAAAAATAAATTTGTATAATACTGAAAAGGATCTGTTGAACTTTATAAAAAAAGTTGCTAGTATGTTTATTTTGATTGTTTTTGCATGAAAATTAACATTTTTATTTATTTTTAGGTCATTTAGAAAAAATAATAATTATTTTCCAAAACTTAGGAGTAACGTTAAGAATAAAATATCAGAGTTAATAATTCTTTTTGAAAATCTGGTAGTAATTTAAGAATTTCACAAAACCTTATCTGGAGCTCTGCTCTTTTTCTTGTCAGCTCTTCATTTGGCCGCACTATATGTCCAGGCAGGACTAATAGATATTTTATCCAAGAACGGTTGCCTTGCCGATGCTTCCGATGTCCTGGGTCGCACTCCACTGCATATGGCGGCATTGAAGGGACATCAAAACATCATTGTGAGTAAAATGTGTGTGTTTTATCCACGTTCTAGGCAAACCAGACTTAATGCAAGTGCGTCAAATGCCATCTAAGATGGACCTGTGCAGTCTGCACAGGCTAATCTGGGACAACACTCACCACAGGTCTGCACAGGCTAATCTGGGACATCACTTACCACAGGTCTGCACAGGCTAATCTGGGACAACACTTACCACAGGTCTGCACAGGCTAATCTGGGACAACACTTACCACATAGACTAGAGTTTCGTTCAGGGGAGCCTTCCTTTTTTAAGAAAAATCAATAAAAGCGGAAAGTGTCGTCCCTGATTATTTGATGCAGACTGTACATATTAATCTGGGAAGATATTATACACATGTATAAAGCCCAGTTTTCCTTGATGTAAATTTGTTTTATACTTTATGAGGTTTCATTCAAAAGCCTTTATTGTGTATGGGCCTACCTAACTAACTTACGAGAATCACAAAATTGTTCTAAGTTTGATTTGCAAATTCAAGCATTTTTTTACTGACAGACTTAATAAGGATAAAGCATTATATTACAGTTAAATAATTGTGTAGTCCAGCTGTAATTAATTGTTAGATATATTTAAAAAAAAAATAAGGCAACAAATTGAAAGTGTTTGTTTACACAATCTAAAATGCTTGTAAAATAATGGTCAATTTTTTAACTAAAATGAGGTAGAAATTTCATGAAGTGTGTTTATTTTTAGAAATGTAAATGTTAAAGCATAACAGGGTTTTGTTTAATTCTGAAGCTGTTGCCAATCTTAGGCTAAACCCTCTCAGATTATTTGTATTCATATAATTTTCACCCAGGTTGCAATGAAACCTACGCCTAAAATGTATTTGCCCATCAATGAAAATGTGCCAAAGTTATCCCTGGGGAGCATATAGTCGCTGCTTTGTCCTTGTGTCCGTGTGTCCGTCCGTCAGTGCACAATTTGTGTCCGGGCTATTTCTCAGCAATTAATGACCGTTATTCAATTAAACTTTATAGGAAGCTTCACTACCAAATGGAGATGTGCATATTATCAGCTGGTTCGGGTCGGATCATTTTTCACAGAGTTATGTCCCTTGAAATTTTCCATTAACTGTACATATAGTGAAATTCTTGTCCAGGCTATTTCTCCGCAACAAAATGACCGGAATTCAATGAAACTTTATGGGAAGCCTAACTACCAACAGGAGATGTGCATATTATCAGCCGGTTATGGTCAGATGATTTTTCACAGAGTTATGGCCCTTTGAATTTTCTTTAAACTGTACATATAGTGCAATTCTTGTCCGGGCTATTTCTCCCCAACTACTGACTAGAATTCAATGAAGCTTTATGGGAAGCTTAACTACCTTGAGGAAATGCGCATGTTATTTGTGGGTTCTGGTTATATGATTTATTTAGAGAGTTATGGCCCTATGACATTTTTAAGTTGCTAAACCATCCATCGTATTATTTTGTCCAAAGTTATGCCCCTCAAGACGTTTCCTTTTATCTGAATATAAAGTGCAATATTTTGACAAAAATTACCTTTGATGAGCATCACCTGTCTCCGACGGTTTCTTGTTTCAACATTATTGAAGACTAGAGCCCCTTCCTCAGAGCCTTACTAAAACTATGAAAGCATGATTTGGGCGATGCTCTGTGATTAAGTGGTTTAATGTATGTGCGTTAAGTGTCGTCCCAGATTAGCCTGTCAGAGCCTTACTAAAACTATGAAAGCATGATTTGGGCGATGCTCTGTGATTAAGGGGTTTAATGCATGTGCGTAAAGTGTCGTCCCAGATTAGCCTGTCAGAGCCTTACTAAAACTATGAAAGCATGATTTGAGCGTTGCTCTGTGATTAAGGGGTTTAATGCATGTGCGTAAAGTGTCGTCCCAGATTAGCCTGTCAGAGCCTTACTAAAACTATGAAAGCATGATTTGGGCGTTGCTCTGTGATTAAGGGGTTTAATGCATGTGCGTAAAGTGTCGTCCCAGATTAGCCTGTCAGAGCCTTACTAAAACTATGAAAGCATGATTTGGGCGATGCTCTGTGATTAAGGGGTTTAATGCATGTGCGTAAAGTGTCGTCCCAGATTAGCCTGTTTTCTCAGACGGTTTCTTGTTATAACATTATTGAAGACTAGAGCCCCATCTCAGAGCCTTACTAAAACTATGAAAGCATGATTTGGGCGATGCTCTGTGATTTAGGGGTTTAATGCATGTGCGTAAAGTGTCGTCCCAGATTAGCCTGTGCAGTGCGCATAGTCTAATCAGGGATGACACTTTCCGCTTAAACTAGACTTTTGCTAAGAAGAGACTTTCTTCACAAAGACATATCATACATATTTATGACTACAAATGCGTTAAAATATGTAACTAAGTGGTAAAGGGTTAGATAGGCTTCACAACTGTGAATGCATCTCTTGTACTTATAACTGTATCTTAGTGGTAAAGCAGGTTTTTTTTCCTTCTTTGTGACCCGCCGATCATCGGCCCTTTCCCCTCCGATTTTTTGTTCCCCTCAGCTGGTAAATTTTCCCTAGATTTCATTTTCCCCTCCCCAAAAAAAAAAAAAAAAAAAAAATTTTTTTTTTTTTTTTTTTTTTTAAACCTTTAAATATATAAGTTAACCTGATCCAGTGTAGAAAAACGAAAAATATTGCATAATTAAATTTTCTGTTTCCTTGAATTTGTTTTAAAAACAGTAAAATATGCTTAATTGATTATGTAAGACTTTCCTTATTTTCCCCAAAATCCGGCGTTTCTTGTGATTTTTTCCCCCAAAATCTGGCGTTTCGCGCGATTTTTTTCCCCTCAAAAAAGGCCAGGCCTTTTCCCCAAAATTAGATAAAAACCCCTGTAAAGGGTTAGAAAGGCTTCACACCTGTGAAGGCATCGCTTGTACTTATAACTCTTTTGTATTTTTAGTTACTCTTGGTTCATTTTGGGGGTTAAGTGCGAGCCATAGACAATGAAGGCAACATTCCACTGCATTTATGTGCCTAAAATGGACATGAGGAAGTACATAAAGGAATTTAGCAAATAATGTTCAATCTGTCGAAATACCTTATGATGCATATTTCCGTAATGTAGTAGTTATTCAGGGTTATAAACTAACATATTGTTCATTGCTAAATTCATCAATACTTTTTGTACTGATATCTTAATGTTAAGTATTTTATATGTCATGCAAGTTGTTTCAATAATTATTTAAAAGTTAAAAATAAAGCAATACTAATTTTCCCAATTGAAAGTAAATTGATTCTAAAATGCCCAATTTCACGGGTCATATACCCAAAATGCTGAGGACAAGCCCCATATTAGATGTGATATTGAGATTAGTATTAACAATAAGCAACACTCTTGTCTGACTCTGACTTACACTCTGGGAAATTGGGGCGTAATACATATGTATGAAGCGTCGTAGATTAGCCTGTGCCGTCTGCACGGGCTAATCAGGGACGACGCTGTCCCATTTTATGTTATTTTTCTAAAGGAAATATCTTAGCAAAACGCCAGTTGACGCGGAGATTGCAAAGGATCATCTTGGAAACACTTAACTGGGACAACACTTAACTGGGACAACACTTAACTGGGACAACACTTCATGCAGATGCATTAAGCCCTGTTTTCCCAGAGCGCTGCTAATATTTTTTTAATCTTTCCACATTTACGTCCATTTCAGTGAAAGCCATTCTGTTCTTGGACAGCCTAAAGAGTTGTGTTGATGTAAACGCGGGCGATGATATGGGAGAGACTCCACTGCACTTGGCTGCTAAGTGGGGATATGGTGAGTGATATGAGAGAGACTCCACTGCACTTGGCTGGTAAGTGGGGATATGGTGAGTGATATGGGAGATACTCCTCTGCACTTGGCTGCTAAGTGGGGATATGGTGAGTGATATGGGAGAGACTCCACTGCACTTGGCTGCTGAGTGGGGATACGGTAAGTGATATGGGAGAGACTCCACTGTACTTGGCTGCTAAGTGGGGATATGGTGAGTGATATGGGAGAGACTCCACTGCACTTGGCTGCTAAGTGGGGATATGGTAAGTATTGGAGAAGATATGGCGTAAAATAGCATAATGCGTAGCCTTGCTCCGTGTTTCTTCTCCTCATTTTGCATGCTTTTTAGGTACACTCAAAACATCTGAACATGTTTAGCTCACCTGAGCACAATTTGCTCATGGTGAGCTTTTGTGATCGCCTTTTGTCCGTTGTGTGTTTTGCGGCGTCAACATTTGCCTTGTTAATACTCTAGAGGCCATATTTATCGTCTAATCTTCATGAAATCCGGTCAGAAGATTGGTCTCAATGATATATTGGATGAGTTAGAAAATGGTAACGTTTGCTTTAAAAACACGGCTTCTAAGAGGCGGGGTATTTTTCAATATATGGCTAAATATGGCTTTAGTAAAACCTTGTGAACACGCTTGAGGCCACACTTGTAGTCCGATCTTCATGAAAATTTGTCAGAAGATTCATCCCAATGTTATCTTGGACGAGATCGAAAATGATGCTGATTGGTTGAAAAACATTGCCGCCAAGGGGGCGGGGCATTTTTATGCCCCTTGATCGATAGATCGGGTGTATATTGTTTTTGGCATGTCTGTCTTTCTTTCTGTCTTGTCATTCTGTCCCAAAACTTTAACCTTACAGTAAAGTTTTGCAATAACTTTTGAAATATTGAACATAACAACTTGATATTTGGCATGCATGTTCATCTCATGCAGCTGCACATTTTGAGTGGTGAAAGGTCAAGGTCATCCTTCAAGGTCAAAGGTAAAAAAATTAAATATTGAATATAGTAAAGTTTTGCAATAACTTGAAATATTGAACATAGCAACTTGATATTTGGCATGTATGTGTATCTCATGGAGCTGCACATTTTGAGTGGTGAAAGGTCAAGGTCAGCCTTCAAGGTCAAAGGTCGAAAGTTTAAAAATTTTATATAGTAAAGTTTTTCAATGACTTTTGAAATATTGAACATAGCAACTTGATATTTGGCATGCATGTGTATCTCATGAAGCTGCACATTTTCAGTGGTGAAAGGTCAAGGTCATCATTCAAGGTCAAAGGTAGAAAAGCGGTGCATTAGGGGCATTGTGTTTCTGACAAACACATCTCTTGTTCATAATATAGCTATAGTAAAGCCTTGTTAACACTCTAGAGGCCACATTTATTGTATGATCATCATGAAACTTGGTCAGAAGATTCGTCCTAATAATATTTTGGCCAATGTTTAAAATGGTTGTGATTGCTTGAAAAACATGGCCCCCAGGGGGCGGGGCATTTTTCCTTATATGACTGTATATGAATTAAGAAAAACCTTGTTAACACTCTAGTGGCCAAATTTGTTGCCCGATTTTCGTGAAATTTGCTCAGAAGATTCATCATAATGATATCTTGCATGAGTTTGAAAATGTTTCAGGTTGGTTGCAAAACATGGCCAAAAGGAGGCGGGGCATTTTTTCCTTATATGGATATTGCAAAACCTTGTTAACACTCTAGAGGCCACATTTATTGTCCGATCATCATGAAACTTGGTCAGAACATTTGTCCTAATGATGTCTTAGATGAGTTTAAAAATAGTTCACGTTGGAAAAACATGGGCATCAGGGAGCGGGGCATTTTTCATTATATGGCTTTATGGCTTCAGTAAAACCTTTTTTACACTCTAGAGGCTAGTCAGGCCACATTTATTGTCTGATTTTCATGAAACTTGGTCAGAAGATTTGTCGTAACGATATCTTAGATGAGTTGAAAAATTCTTGCAGTTGATTGAAAAATATGGTCACCAGGGGGGCGGGCATTTTTTCCTATATGGCTATTGTCAAAATTTGTTTACACTCTTAAAGTCACATTTATTGTTCAATCTTCATGAAACTTCGTCAGCATGTTTGTTTTAATTATATCATGGATGGTTGCTAAAATGGTTCTGGTCTGTTGAAAAACGTGACCGCCAGGGTGTTCACTATGCACGAACGTTGGTAAGATCATTTAATCAAATGACATCAAAGGGCTGCACAAAAAAGGTCAGTTCCTTTGAATCTCAGGTGAGCGACGTTGGGCCTTTTAGGCCCTCTTGTTTTTAATTTAATGTTGTGTTTTTTTCAAATGCAAGTTTTTGTGTCTATGCTTCAGCAACTCATTAACAAGTGAAAGACAAAGACATTTCTCAGATTAAACATACTTATAAGAGAAAGACTCAAATCATCTGTGTGCTTTGGAATCGATTGGTCCTAAAATCCTTTCTACAAACATTTTCCATCTATCTCTGATTAGAAAAGGCAGTTGTTGTCCGTTACTGGCATAATATTACTGGGTATCTAATATTCGTAAAACAACTATCCCAGGATAACATACGCAAACAAAACAAGATTGCTTATAATCCTCCCCCATCAGTAGTACCGGATCGGCAGGTGTCAAGAATATCTTGAAATATTTATTGTATATTTTAAGTACTGGAAATACGGTTTGAGATTTATATGCATGATTCTGATTATAATTAAGAGATAGATAGGTTTATGCAAGATAAAGCACACTTAAAATTCTGCTACTTTTTTATTGGCAAGATTTAAACACAACACATTTGTCAAAATCTGCTAGTTTTGGATTGGCAGGATTTGCTGAAGAATTAATACATTATTGTTGACACTAAGAGGTAAAAATATTACAAGATTGATTACTTGTTTAGCTCACCTGAGCACATCGTACTCATGGTGAGCTTTTGTGAACACCTTTTGTATGTCGTCAACTTTAAGCTTTGTTTACACTCTAAACTGGTAAGAAAATTTGTTCTTATGATATTTCGGCTGAGTTCTAAAATGGTTCCGATTCGTTAAAACACATGGCCGCCAGTGGATGGGGCAATTTTGCTTATTTGGATATAGTAAAACCTTGTTAACACTCTAGAAGTCACATTTGTAGTCCAATCTTCATGACACATTTTTACGTATGATATCTCGTCGGAGTTTGAAAATGGTTCCGGTCAGTTGAAAAACATGGCCACCAGGGGAGTGGCAGTTTTCCTTATATGGCTATAGTAAAGCCTTATTAACACTCTAAATGTCATTTTTATAGTTCAATCTTCATGAAACTTGGTCAGAACATTTGTTCTTATGATATCGTGGGCTGCTCATAACAAGAAAGTTCCTTTGTATCACAGATGAGCGACTTTGGGTCCTTCAGGCCCTCTTGTCTGATCTACAGGTACTTTACCTGTCTTAATTTATATTTCATTGTTCTTTTTGTTCTCGCCTCAGAGTAACGAGTACAATGGATTCCTGTATGATGAAATGCAGGGCATTACCCTAGTAAGCTCTACCCTCCTGGCTATGGACAAGAAACAGAAACCCTTCACTAGACGACCCTGCATTGCTACGTTCAAGGTTGTGTAGTCTTTTATGAAAATATGCACCATCTTTTATTGCTTACTTGAAGTGTTGAGTTTATGGGCAAAGAGTTTCATGTTACTTTAGTTTAAACCTATTTTGTTTAGTTGTATTGATTTAGAGTCTTTTCCTGGATAGAACCAGTTCTTGGTGTCTTTGGAGGAGACCTTAAGAATGTTCCCACGCTGGGGAGATCTTAAGCTGGCTTTTACAAAATGACGTATTCAACAACAAAATGACTGGCTTGACTACAACTTTGCTACGTCAACTGCAAACTGATTTCTCAACTAAAGGCTTACTAATCTACAAAATGACTGGCTTGACTACAACTGTGCTACGTCAACTGCAAACTGATTTACTGAACTAAAGGCTTACTAAGCTACACAATGACAAGCTTGACTACAACTTTGCTATGTCAACTGCAAACTGATTTACTCAACTCAAGGCTTACTAAGCTACAAAATGACTGGCTTGACTATAACTTTGCTATGTCAACTGCAAACTGATTTACTGAACTAAAGGCTTACTAAGCTACAACATAACTTTCTCAACTGTATTTTGTTTCTGAACTAAAACATAAGTTCAAGTGAAACATGAATAGCTCAATTAAAATTGACTAACTCTGCTACAAAATGACTTACTTAACCACTCCATGATTTACTTCATTACACAATGTCTTACTCAACAACACAATGACTCACTAATTTTACAACATGACTAGCTCATCTACAAAATGACTTACTTAGCTTCAAAATTTCCTACGCAACTACAAAATTACTAATAACTCAACTACATTCTTACTAGGTCAACTACTGAATTTCTCACTAAGCTACAAAATTACCTACACAACTCATTAATTACTAGCTCAGCTTCATTATTACAAGGTCAACTACAGAATGACTTGCTCCACTACAAAATTACCAGTTCTACTACAAAAGGAATCAAACATTCTTAAATGATAAAATCAACTACAAAATGACTCAACTTGAAAATTTCAAGTGGTATGATACAATGAAATGACTGACCTATTTCCATTTGTATTTCTAAGACAAAAATACTTTTTATTTGATGCAAAGAACTGTTTTGATTTAAATTTTGCTGTATCCTATTGGTACGATGATTTGTCAGGGTACCTGGTAAATTGAGTGCGTTATTAAGTGGTAGAAACTTTTATAATGCAATCTAAAAATAATATGGTATAAAATAATTCAACAGATCAGCGTTTTTGACTGCGCACTGGTAAGTGTACATCTGAAGGCAACCGGTCTGGAGAATGAGGACATCGGTCGACTGCAGGCAGAGATTGACAATATCCCCAACCTTATAGAGGCCATTAGGACCGCTCGGCCAGGTATAGAGCAATTTTTATGAGGCGTTTTGTTTGAGGCAAATCAATATTCAGTTCACCAGAGTAATAGACCCGGACCAAACATATTGCCCTTACCTCTCCTCAACAATTACTACATCCCACATCCAACTTTCTGAATTCTGCCCCTTCTTTTTATGCCCCCCTTTGAAGAAGAGGGGGATTTATTGTTTTGCACATGTTGGTCGGTCGGTCTGTCAGTCGGTCCGTCCACCAGATGGTTTCCGGATGATAACCCAAGAATTCTTACGCCTAGGAACTTCATATGTACATTGATCATGACTGGCAGATGACCCCTATTGATTTTCAGGTCACTAGGTCAAAGGTCAAGGTCACAATGACTCGAAATAGTAAAATGGTTTCCGGATGATAACTCAAGAATGCTTAAGCCTAGGATCATGAAACTTCATTGGTACATTGATTATGACTGGCAAATGACCCCTATTGATTTTCAGGTCACCAGGTGAAAGATCAAGGTCACAGTGACTCGAAATAGAAAAATGGTTTCAGGATGATAACTCAAGAATTCTTACGCCTAGGATCATGAAACTTCATAGGTACATTGATAATGACTGGCAGATGACCCCAATTGATTTTCAGGTCACTAGGTCAAAGGTCAAGGTCAAAGTGTCTCGAAATAGTAAAATGGTTTCCGGATGATATATCAAGTTTGCTTACGGCTAGGATCATGAATCTTCATAGGTACATTGATCATGACTGGCCGATGACCCCTATTGATTTTCAGGTCACTAGGTCAAAGGTCAAGGTCACAGTGCCTCGAAATAGTAAAATGGTGTCAGGATGATAACTCAAGAATGCTTATGTCTAGGATCATGAAACTTCATAGGTACATTGATCATAAATGGCAGATGACCCCTATTGATTTTCAGGTCACTAGGTCAAAGGTCAAGGTCACAGTGACAAAAAAACGTATTCACACAATGGCTGCCACTACAACTGACAGCCCATATGGGGGCATGCATGTTTTACAAACAGCCCTTGTTTCATATATAAACAACGTCTGTTGAATATTTATATTCTACTAAAATCAGCCTAAAATTAATGCTTAACAAACAATAACAGTTGCACAGATTACTAGTATACGTTGAATACTTAATTCCATATTACTACAAAAACATATCCTTTAATTTGCATTTCATGGATTTGCTGCTTTATCAGTACTAAGTGCACACAATTTAGCCATTAACTGACAGCTACTTTACTTGAAGCTCTGGAAGGAAAGAATGGCAGTTTAAAGGATTCAAAGACTTGTTCCAACACAAGTTATGTGAGCGGGCCGGGAAACGCACTGTTGATCCTCGGGTTAGTAGTCCTGTTCTCTACCAACCAAGCTAGCTTTCAACTTTCTTATATCTCCTCCAACTTGTGCTTCTCCCCAGTCTGGTACATGTATGAATGGTGGTGTTGGTCCTGGTGGAGATGATGTTCTTCGGCCTGGCGGCTTCCAGGAGGTCTATCTTCTCCCTTTTCCATGATGTATTGTTTTTCTGTAGCTACAGTGTTTTTCATAAAGTAGAGTTGCTAGCTTTATGCAAAATAATCTGGCAACAGTTATAACATATAAGGGAGGCTACTCCAAAGATTGTTTATAAATACCTCTTATTCTTGAAGTACGTCACTTTACTCCAAGTTGTTCTGAATTAAGTTTGAAATCTGTTAAAAACTATGTGCATTCAAAAATTCAATTAGATATGTTTCATATAAGGTGTCTAATATTAAAAGAATGATGTTTTTGTTTATTTTAGATTTTGATGATCTTCGAAATCTAGGCTATCTCAATTGTATTGCCGACGGTGTCTTCACAAACATAAGTGACGCCATCAAAAAAGGCAGCAAGACATACGATAACATCTGGATATCTATACAGACAAAACAAGTGTTCACTGGTAACAATTATTTTATCCCCCGCCAAAGGCGGAGGAATATAGAATTGGCTTTGTTCATCAGTCTGTCTGTCCATCCGTCTGTCTGTCCGTCCATCTCAAAATTTATCTTCGGCGGAGGATATCAATTCAACAAATGTGCTTGTTAATATTGTTGTTATATTGTGTTTGATTTTGCAGATCCAAAGCTTTGTGTATTGTTAAAGATTTGTGTTGAAGATTTCCATCAGTTGATGTTTATTATCCCGCGCCATAGGCGGAGGGATATTGTTTTGGTGTTGTCCGTCTGTCCGTCTTTCCGTCCGTCCGTCCATAGCCATATCTTGGAAGTGCTTTGGCGGATTTCATTGAATGAGTATGTATAAGGATAAGATGATGATGCACGCCAAATGGCATTGTACACCATCTGTTAATAATGGAGTTATGGCCCTTTGTATCTTGAAAAAATCCTTTTTTGAGTGTCAGATATATTACTTTTGTGTCCAGAAGCATATTGGCCGGGAATATCAATTCAATGAATTTGCTTATATAAACTTTGCTTACTATTGATTAATAGGTAAATAATATCGATTGAATTAAGTATGTTTATCAATGAAAATGTTTATCAATAAGTTCTTGTTCCTGATTCTCAAATGAACATAAATGTATCATATTGTAAAACCATGGAGATTAAATTATGTGCCATTATTTCCGCAAACAATCCAACAGTAAATATGCAAACTAATTGTTGAAAAGCTTAACATATGGAGATAATTTGTTAATGTTTGTTCATTTCCGGTTTAAAATCTGCGCATATGATTATCAGAAGTATACGATTATGTTCTTTTAGACGGTTTTATGGTAATATATTTTATTCCTCTGTACAGGTCAATGTGACGTCGTAAGAGAGGGCCTGTCCAGTCCCTGGATCCCCAAAGGCTGGACGTGGGTCGGGGTCGTGAGTGACCACTGTCCAGTGTGGGCCCAGTTCTACACGGGCCGTGACCTTGACACTGGAGACCTGAAGATCGGACCAGAGGTTATTAAATTTGCACTGACTGACTGATGTTTGTAAAAGATTAGAATATTACACATGTTACTCTGGTTATGTGACAGACATCACTGATATCGAATTGGTGATGCAATTCTTCAAACAGTAAACAGTGAAAATATTCCACACTTTTCATTATGTTATTGCTGTGAAAATCGCCATTTAAACTACTTTAAAATGGAAGCCAATAATAAACTAATAAGACAAAATTAACCAGAGATTGAACATTTTTGTGTTTTAATATCAGAAATATTCTCTTGGTCAAATGTTAACAATTTATTTAGCAAATTTGTTCAACATGTTATGGTACGTGAAGTTTTGAGATGTTGATGTTATTTTATGTTTTGATGTACTGCTGATTTCACATTAGGTGTACCATTCTTGGGAATGTGGAAAAATAGTGAATGCCACATTTGTTTTTAAGTAGATTATGTGTTCCGTGTTAAAGTAAAGCGCTCAAATTACAACATATGAACCAATAAACCATATTGTATTACTTACACGTTAATGTCTACCGGTAATTATAATTCTTAAAAGTTTTGCTTTAATGTCAGAAATATTTTGTATAATTCTTTTTTCAATATAGCTTACAATACCAATTAGATTGCGTTAATTTGTTTGAAAACACAAAATAAATTATATTTATAATATCAAAATTTGATAACGTTTTGTTGTTTTAACTTTGATATAGCATTTCTGCTGAATTTCACCATTCTTAGAAATGTGGAAAATAGTGAATGCCACTTTTGTTTTCAAGTAGTTTGTGTGTTCCTTGTTATAGTAAAACGCTCTATTCACAACATATGAACAAATAAACCATCTTTAATTACTTGCACATGAATGTCTACGGTAATTATAATTGTTATAAGTTTTGCTTTAATGTCAGAAATATTTTGTATAATTCTTATTTCGATGTAGCTTACAAAACCATTTAGATTGTGTTGATATGGTTGAAAACACAAAACAAATTATATTTATTTTATCCTCAAAATTTGATAAGGTTTTGTTGTTTTAACTTTGATATAGCATTTCCGCTGAATTTCACTAGTTTGTATTATTCATTGCTTCATTTTAATAATTTAATGATCAAAATATTGTATGATAACATTTTTCGATTGTGAAGTTTCAATTTTATGCAGTGAAGTGTGGAGCGGAAAATGCAATTTTTTTAAATGAAGCACCCGTTAAATGCATAATTGTCATCATTTATTTGATCCTGTGTATTTAATATTTATAAATGATATTATGTCTTATTGAAATCTGTAATAATATATATATAGTTCCCTGTATGAATTAGTTATAGATTAAAATGAAATGTTTTGTTTCATTTGGGAATATTTCATAGACACCATGTTTTTGTCTGTTTAAATTAATTGTATACATTGTTGTATTTTGAACAATATTAACATTAGTATTAAATGAGCGTCTAGAAATAGCTAAGGTGTATGTATCGGGATGAACTTATTTTATTTGGGTTCATTTACATTCAAGTAGAACAAGTAGAATGCATTTTTAAGGTGTTTATTGTTAGTTTATACCGTAGGACTTTAAGATAATATGATTTCCAATAATGTAGTTGTATTTTGCTTTTGTTTGTTATTGCTAAATAAAACTTAGAGTTTCATATAGATAATACTTGGACAATGCTACATATATATGCCTAATGGAATGTGTCCTGCATTTAGAAAGTGACTTCATATAAACATACTTGAGCTGTGATTTGAAAAAATATGGATTCAATACATAGCGTATAGGATTTTCCCAGATGAGTCTATGAAGTTTACAAGCGCTAATAAGGGACGACAGTTTCTCTTGCTTTTATTAAATTTCAGTCTTCAGAAGTTAATTAGAGGCCATTCGTTATAGGTCAATATTTATGCATCTAAAACTTGAGAATAAGCAGCAACAGTTTATGGTCTATGATCAATTACTTATGATTGGATTAAGATAAAGTGCTGAAGATTTGTAGAAGTGTATACCCAGCTTACATACCCTACCTGGATTCCATTTCGAGCCAGTTGGGATAAAGTCTATGTCACTATTATTAAAATTAGACAAACTACACTCAGTAACACCGCTTTTATATAAGGGTATTGTTCCTAAATTGTATGAATTGTTAGCTCACTGCTTTTATATTAGGGTATTGTTCCTAAATTGTATGAATTGTTAGCTCACCGCTTTTATATTAGGGTATTGTTCCTAAATTGTATGAATTGTTAGCTCACCGCTTTTATATTAGGGTATTGTTCCTAAATTGTATGAACTGTTAGCTCACCGCTTTAATATTAGGGTATTGTTCCTAAATTGTATGAATTGTTAGCTCACTGCTTTTATATTAGGGTATTGTTCCTAAATTGTATCAATTGTTAGCTCACCGCTTTTATATTAGGGTATTGTTCCTAAATTGTATGAACTGTTAGCTCACCGCTTTTATATTAGGGTATTGTTCCTAAATTGTATGAATTGTTAGCTCACCGCTTTTATATTAGGGTATTGTTCCTAAATTGTTTGAATTGTTAGCTCACCGCTTTTATATTAGGGTATTGTTCCTAAATTGTATGAATTGTTAGCTCACCGCTTTTATATTAGGGTATTGTTCCTAAATTGTTTGAATTGTTAGCTCACCGCTTTTATATTAGGGTATTGTTCCTAAATTGTTTGAATTGTTAGCTCACCGCTTTTATATTAGGGTATTGTTCCTAAATTGTATGAATTGTTAGCTCACCGCTTTTATATTAGGGTATTGTTCCTAAATTGTTTGAATTGTTAGCTCACCGCTTTTATATTAGGGTATTGTTCCTAAATTGTTTGAATTGTTAGCTCACCGCTTTTATATTAGGGTATTGTTCCTAAATTGTATGAATTGTTAGCTCACCGCTTTTATATTAGGGTATTGTTCCTAAATTGTTTGAATTGTTAGCTCACCGCTTTTATATAAGGGTATTGTTCCTAGATTGTATGAATTGTTAGCTCACCGCTTTTATATTAGGGTATTGTTCCTAAATTGTATGAATTGTTAGCTTACCGCTTTAATATTAGGGTATTGTTCCTAAATTGTATGCATTGTTAGCTCACCGCTTTAATATTAGGGTATTGTTCCTAAATTGTTTGAATTGTTAGCTCACCGCTTTTATATTAGGGTATTGTTCCTAAATTGTATGAATTGTTAGCTTACCGCTTTAATATTAGGGTATTGTTCCTAAATTGTATGAATTGTTAGCTCACCGCTTTAATATTAGGGTATTGTTCCTAAATTGTTTGAATTGTTAGCTCACCGCTTTTATATTAGGGTATTGTTCCTAAATTGTATGAATTGTTAGCTCACCGCTTTTATATTAGGGTATTGTTCCTAAATTGTATGAATTGTTAGCTCACCGCTTTTATATTAGGGTATTGTTCCTAAATTGTATGAATTGTTAGCTCACCGCTTTTATATTAGGGTATTGTTCCTAAATTGTTTGAATTGTTAGCTCACCGCTTTTATATTAGGGTATTGTTCCTAAATTGTTTGAATTGTTAGCTCACCGCTTTTATATTAGGGTATTGTTCCTAAATTGTATGAATTGTTAGCTCACCGCTTTTATATTAGGGTATTGTTCCTAAATTGTTTGAATTGTTAGCTCACCGCTTTTATATTAGGGTATTGTTCCTAAATTGTTTGAATTGTTAGCTCACCGCTTTTATATTAGGGTATTGTTCCTAAATTGTATGAATTGTTAGCTCACCGCTTTTATATTAGGGTATTGTTCCTAAATTGTTTGAATTGTTAGCTCACCGCTTTTATATAAGGGTATTGTTCCTAGATTGTATGAATTGTTAGCTCACCGCTTTTATATTAGGGTATTGTTCCTAAATTGTATGAATTGTTAGCTTACCGCTTTAATATTAGGGTATTGTTCCTAAATTGTATGAATTGTTAGCTCACCGCTTTAATATTAGGGTATTGTTCCTAAATTGTTTGAATTGTTAGCTCACCGCTTTTATATTAGGGTATTGTTCCTAAATTGTATGAATTGTTAGCTTACCGCTTTAATATTAGGGTATTGTTCCTAAATTGTATGAATTGTTAGCTCACCGCTTTAATATTAGGGTATTGTTCCTAAATTGTTTGAATTGTTAGCTCACCGCTTTTATATTAGGGTATTGTTCCTAAATTGTATGAATTGTTAGCTCACCGCTTTTATATTAGGGTATTGTTCCTAAATTGTATGAATTGTTAGCTCACCGCTTTAATATTAGGGTATTGTTCCTAAATTGTATGAATTGTTAGCTCACCGCTTTTATATTAGGGTATTGTTCCTAAATTGTATGAATTGTTAGCTTACGTGTAGGCCTAGCTTGGGAAAACTAGATACAAGTCAAAGTCACTGTAAGTTAATTAAAAACTTCCGCTTACAAAACTTAAATTGTATGAAGAATTTCCGCTGTTTTTTGTAGGTGTAAGTAGATTCCACGCAGTCTTAGGTGATGTAAGCGTGTATTTCAATCCCTCTGACACCTTACATGTAAAACAGAATTAGTTTGCATTATAATTAATGGAGTCTTATAATGTCAGCATATTGTTCCTACTGAAAATGTTTGTAAGGACAGTGTAAATTACAAAATATTGTTACTTGTCTATTATTCAAGAAAATACTGTGGGTATACCACGTACACTACTTTATGTATGGACCCACCTTTTGTCTTCTTGATCTCGACTGCTCAGTATACATGTTTTCCTTATACTTATTTCTTATTGCATTTGATAAATGTTGTATTGATGAGGAAGATCAAATGTTCATTATACTGTCTTGAACAAGTTTAGGTTACAGCTAATATCATAAAACAAAATTGCCACATATCAATGCATAGTTTATTATGTAACATGAAACTTTTCTATGTGTCATAAAATTCAACAGTGTACGAAACCAATTTGCCAAAACACTTTTTAATTTTAATTTCTAAATCTTGTAATATATAATTGTGTGTCTTTTGTGACACTAAATTATGTTGGCAATGTATGCTTATTAGTTTCTATTAAACGCAAATGTTATTATTTATTTAAATAAAGACTAATAATAAATAATGTAAACAATTTACTTTTTGATATTATTTGAAATGACCATTTTTCAAGTATTTGTAAATAGTCCTAAAAGCTTTTTTTGTAGTATTATTTACTAACATTATTTCATGTTCCTTATAGGCACGTTTATTTATTTCGAACTTTCTCCTTCGGTATTCTAACCAGGTCCAAGCGGATAATGTTCATATCTTTAAAACACATCATTCACGGCCAACATTATCCTAATATATACATTCACAATAATACTGTGTCATTTTCATCATGGATATCATACGCCTTGCGAACTTCAATATAAAATGTTAGTATCTGCAATTTCTATTTATTGGATGCTCTCCCTTGTCGTAAAACACGCGTGTATATCGAATTGTAATAATACATATTTTTATGAACAAATGCTCAAAGGTTGCCTTTAATATATAGAGGATATTTGTTGGATTCGATGGGATATCGATTTTATTATGCCTTCCTTCGAAGAAGAGGGGGTATATTGTTTTGCACATGTCGGTCCGTATGTCAGTCCGTGTGCCCGTATGTCCGTCCACCAGATGGTTTTTCGGGATGATAACTCAAGAACGCTTAGGCCTAGGATCATGAAACTTCATAGGTACATAACTACTACATTGATCATGACTCGCAGATGACCCCTATTGATTTTGAGGTCACTAGGTCCAAGGTCACGGTGACCCGAAATAGTAAAATGGTTTCCGGATGATTACTCAAGAACGCTAATGCCTAGGATCATGAAACTTCATAGGTATATTGATCAGGTCACTAGGTCAAAGGTCACATTGCCAAAAAACGTATTAACATAATGGCTTCCACTACAACTGACAGCCCATATGGGGGGCATGCATGTTTTACAAACAGCACTTGTTTAACGAGTGATCATATAAAATAATATGTTCACGAGTGAGTGGCGCAACCAAAAATATATTTTCTATGATCACGAGTGAATTAAAATCTATATTGCATCGAATCCAACAAATGTTATTTTTATTGTATGCTTTTTTTCACCGTTTATTTACATCGTAAAAGAGTATGACTGGATAATATCGCTGGATTTATGACGTCATTTTGTCGAAAAAATGATGTCATTGCACAGTAAAACAGTGAAAAATATTGATATTTTTCACTGTTAATTTTCACTGTTCGAAACAGTAGAATTCCAGTTTTATTTCAATGATAAACCACCGGAAAGCATAAAAGAAAAACCATTATTGAATATTCCTCGGTTAATCGTCATCATAATCAGCAGCAGCATTATCATCCTCATCCTCATCCCAATCATTATCATCATCATTATCATCTGTATCCTCATCCTTATCTTTATCCTCACCCTTATCATCCTCATCAGCAGCACCAACATTATTTCATCATCATAATCAGCAGTAGCTGCAGCATTATCATCAGCAGCATGATCATCATCACCACCACCACCACCATCATCACCACCACCATCATCACGACAACTACCACCACCATCATTATCATCATCCTTATCCTTTTCTTCGCTGTCGTCGTATTTATCGTCGACGCCGTTATCGTCGTCGTCGGAATCATCATCATCATCGGTATCAGAAGCAGAAACCACAGCAGCAATTACAACAGCGACAGCATCTTTCAGCATCATCGTCAGTGAAACATCAACTTAATCACGCTAAGAGTTATTATTGTTAATAACAAAGTTAACGCCAACAATGCTATTTTTATACCCCCACAAACGAAGTTTAGGGGTGTATATAGGAGTGACCTTGTTGGTCGGTCGGTCTGTCTGTCGGTTGGTCGTTCCGGATTAAGTGCCCGCTCTCTAATTAAAGATGTTTTTATCCGATCTTCACCAAACTTGGTCAGATAATGTATCTAGACGATGTCTAAGTGAAATACGAATATGGGTCATGCCGGGTCAAAAATGAGGTCACGGGGTCACTTAGTGCGTTTTAAACATTGAGCATGGTGTCCGCTCTCTAATTCAAGTAGTTTTCATCAGAGCTTCACCAAACTTGGTCAGAAGTTGTATATAGTTGATGTTTAGACCAAGTTCGAACATGGGCTATGCTGGGTCAAAAACTAGGTCACAGGGTCACTTAGTGCGTTTTATACATTCAGAATGTTGTCCGCTCTCTAATTCAAGTAGTTTTCATCCGATATTAACCAAACTTGGTCAGAAGTTGTATCTAGATGGTGTCTGGGTCAAGTTTGAATATGGGTCATGCCGGGTCAAAAACTAGGTCGCTGGGTCACTTAGTTAGTTTAACGCATTAACCATGGCGTCCGCTTTTAAATTCAAGTAGTTTTCATCCGATCTTCATCAGACATGTTTTGTTTTATTTTAACCAATGACGATACTTATTACAATCAATTTAAAAGCAACACACGTTAAACAATTGAGTAATCTGAAACTGCCGCTACTGGTTAATATTAATAAATTAGACATGTACATTTATAAAACTACATTATTTGAGAGCATAGAACTACGGACAAATATTATTTTTTATTATAATTTTTTTTTTCTTGTTACATCTGAAAACAAAGCTCTATCATTATCGATGTTTAAAGGGTATTTTTTTTTAAATGATCAATTGACAGGCACTATGCATACAATGCATATAAAACATATTTATATGATACATTTGAACACATCAAGCAGTTTGAATTATATATTTATTAAAGAAGAAATATTTAATATTTATAGGTGAAGTCAAATGCGTTGACAATTATGTGAACATGTACATGCTATAAAGCGCACTAATAAAATTGTATCAACATGTTCCAAATTGTATAAGTCATTAAAACAAAGGCATACATTGAATTTAAACTTATACAATAACATTGACACAAAGCATAAACGAAATATCTGTCTACAGTTTGATTTCGTTTAGTAGTTAGTCACTTGCTCGGACGCAAAAATAAACATTATGTTGTTCACTGATTTGAATCTCAAGGTATAACGACTTAGGAGCCGTATTTACACAATTGTGTTGATTTTAATAATAACTACATATAAGAGAAAAGCTCCGGCGAAATATCTTTTAAAATTAAGATGAGCATATGTATATAATGTTCTACCATATCTACCTATCGTCGAAAAGTCAACAACACATTAAGCTAGTATATTATGTTATAGCCCAATTTCATGTATAGAGAAACAACATAAAAAAGTATTATACGCCACATGTCAAAACAGTTTTAATTATTACAATATAAATTTAATATACAACAAGGTCCATATTAATATAGTATCCACCAAAAACAAACACTAATTCAAGATAGTGAGCCTGGACTTATCTCAATGAGTATTGAAATTCGATTGATATTGTAACGATCGATATATGCAGCAAATCTTTTATAAACATCATCTTCAAGGATATCGCTAGCAACGTCATCAACATCACCAATGTCACGTACAGACATGGCACGACCGGCAGAATCAGGCCATTCATATATTCGGAATCGTTTCATTGCAACATTTTTCCGTGCAGCAAGTTCCGGTTGAAATGGAATGTATTCCTGAACTGGGATTCGTTCTGGGGGATCAATACTAGAAGCACAACCAAATTCTAGCTTAATCCCAATTGAATGAGTATATATAGCCAGTGAGTCCACAAGTTCGCGCACTTTGGATGGAAGCATTGTGTAAGAGTAGATATTTAAATACTTCAATGATTGAGGTACCTGCAGTGCGATGTATGTATGGACATGTAGTGTTAATGTTTCCAGCTGTGTGAGTGATGATAGCGACTGAGAAAACGTTTCCGCATGCTTCACATCAATACCGGAAGATTTACGCACGCCACTCAGACTCAAACTCTTGATATTCTGACCATGGAGAGCCTTCCACAGACCAGGACTGTCTTCAGTCACACAAATTCCAAGTGTTTCCAGCCTCTTGAGCGATGATAGCAACTGCGTCAACGACTCTGCATGCAACTCTCCCCACTCCTTACTGCTTAGAGTCAGACTCTTGATATTCAGACCATGAAGAGCCTCCAACACACAAGGAGTCAATTCATCCATTTCAATAGATAGTTCTTCCAGCTTTGAGAGCGATGCTATCGTCTGTGAGAACGACTTTTCATGATTCACTCTACAACCACGGTAACCGAAACCATCCAGACTCAGACTCTTAATACTCAGACCATGCAGAATCTCCCACAGACCGGTATCATCAGTTAGGCTTATTGATATGCTTTTGTTTGGATATACCATTACACATTTGTATCCAGTCGTGTATGATGAGTTGACTTCGCCCTCTCCACATGCAGTTAAGTGACACTTGCTCAGCCAACATTTCATATTACAATTTTTTGTCAGCATCATGCTAAGCAGACTGCGTAGCCAGGTACAGGAACATGTGACACGGGTCAAGTCAATGTCTTCGATGGAGGGAAGTACAGGGGGAAGCTCTGTGCACTGGGTTGGATCGGCAATATTTAGAATAATGCAGACCGGAAATTCCAATGTGCCCACACTGGCAGAATCTGAAAAAATAATAAAGTTTTAGCAATGCTTATACATAGTAAATGTGGTTGCATTTGTTCAATATTGAATATTTAAAACTAAAACAATGTTTTAGTTTCAGAACGCATCCCGTCATAATACATATAAATCAGAAGTATTATTGTAGTGTTGTTTAGCTTAAAATATTCAATACTATAAGTTTTATTTTTTCGAATGGTTCACTTAAATTATTTCAACTTGCAAACACGTTTACAATACGTTTGTATGAGTGTTATATTCATACTATGTTGTGTTCCACATTACTAGTCATATGCATGCTGGTATAAATGAATCATTAAAATCAATCTATAATCCACAATGAATATGCCGTAGGGTGTAAACTAACAATGGCAATGTTCTATCAACTATTGAAAATATACTATTTAGATACACTCCCGTATCTACATGCATAAATAAATGACAACCCAGACAGCTTGTATTACCAAACACCTCGCATCGGTTATCTCCCGTACAGAGTATACCGTTCCTACTGCCATACAAATCAAAATTACTGCAACGAGATAAGATTGGTATAATTAAATGCCAACAATTGAACATATCTACAAACTGCAATAAGGTTGCAAATCTGCTAATTTGCATTAACAATGCTTTGTTCTGTAGGGTAATAGACAAGTGTTTGCAAACGTTTTGCTAGCTCACTTTAATATTTAACCCTTTTATGCCTAGTGGACTCTACCATCCTTCTAAATTGGATTAATTTATTTCCAAAATTAGGGATGTCTAGTATATGTATTTCTATATAAAGAATATTTTTTTAACAGAAATTCCTTTAAGCAAACAGCGCAGACCTAGATGAGACGCCGCATCATGCGGCGTCTCATCTTGGTGTACGCTGTTTGGCAAGGCATTTTTTCTAGACGCTAGGCATAAATGGTTTAATGTCAATTACATTTATTTGTATGTTTCAATTATTTTTTGCTGAAGTGAAGTTGAATTATATAGCTAACAAATGGGTTTAAACCTTGTGGATCTTTATAATTTATTGTTATTGTGAAATTTCCCTTTGACGGTAAACTTCTCGAGAGTTTCCGGCATAACACTATTTTTCTTGAAACATTTATTATGGCTTCTGAGCTGGATTTTAAGAAATAATATAAAGCGTAGATATTAGTTTGTTAAGAATAGTCATTAAGTAAAGAATACCATATGCAATTAGCAAAACATGACAAATAAAAACAACCAAGTAGTTACACGTTGAATTGTGTTATTAAGTATATAAGGCATGTGTAAGATATCACCATACATCGACATGCACTGTTTGACAACAAGAGCATTTTCTAGTTTCGGTCACAGAATAAAAAATGAATGAATTATATAAATGCGTCAGCGAAATAACACAATCGTCGGAGACTCATACTGAAAATACGAAACATTATCGTTAGAAAATGAAGAATTTGATTTCAAATTAAAACGGTACATTGATTATTTAAATTAGTTTTAAAATCACGTTGGAACTATTTCGATTTTAATGCCAAGTATTAAGAATATGACATTTCAAATTACAAAAATCCCGACACGTTTTCAAACATATTATTTTTTGTCATAATACAACGTAAACGGTGCAATTTAAGAAGATTAACAGCAATAAAACTTAATGTTATTAGGCATAATGCTTACATTGTTCCTCTGACACTTTGAGCTGTTTAGCTCTTACTTCTCAAAATGTTCTGAATAAGTGTAATGAAGAGTGGCGGTCAAGTCTTTCTAGTTTTTCAACAATCCCGAACAAGTTTCGAACTCAGCTGTCATAAGAACGTATGTTCTGACCGAATGTCATGTAATTTGAAAAACAAATCGGCTTGAGCATCGATAATTTATCACTACAGTCATATGAGGGAAAATGCTCAACCTTCAGTCGGCCATTCGTGTTAAAGATCCGGAAATATATCAACTAAGCTAAGATATCATTAGAAGATATGTTCTGACAGAGTTTAATAAAGACTTAACATAAGGTATGGCCACAAGAGCGTTACCATGGTTTCACTAAGTTAATTTAAGGTAAGCTGCCCGCCTCTTAATGAATTCATTTTTCAGGTCACCGGAACACTTTGTTTTTATTAAGCCGATACATCATAACACAAAATGTTCTAGTCAAGCTTCATGATAATTGGACTAAAATGCGACTTCTATAGTGTTGAAGCGTTTCACTATAGCCATACTATAAAAACTGCCAAACCACCGTGCTGTCATGTTTCCTTACGAGCCGCCCACATTAAATAAATATTCGAGCAATTATTAAAACAATGTCTTGACCAGGGGACCGTTTCTTAAAATTACGTACGTTCAAAAATCATGCGCAAGTGCAAAATGTTCAGTTAGTAGCGTTTCTATAAACTTCGTAAAGTTACGTTTACCGTATTTTTGCACGTAATGTTACGTGTGCTCAAAGGCTCACGTAACTCAGTAATTTAGCATAAATATGGCGGCGTATGCACCGATATTTCGGAGAACCGAACGTAGACTACGAAATCTACGAGCGCAACATCATTTTAGTTAATTTAAACCTTTATCTATGTTAAGATCTTGGTAGGGCATGGGAAGATACTGTAACGGAAATCCTGCGTTGATTGTGCGTGATCTATTGTGTACGATTGTGGATTGGAGTTCTACTAAATGAGGAAATTTTACATGTTCGAATCGATTGTTGTTATGATTTGTTCGATTTTCCTTTTGACAATTCATTCAACTTTTTTTTATTGAACAAGGCTTTATCCATCACAAGACGCCAAGTTGAACTCAACGAATGTGACGTTTGCTGAGTGATAGAATTGATTCATTGTAAACATGGGTAAAAGTATACTTTTTCTATAAGAATTATGTATTAGAATTGTATAATCTACGTTTTTGTAAATAGTTGCATTTATATTATACTGCTGTGTCAATGAATGACAATTATACAGTAGTCTGTGCTAATATTAATTCAATTAATTTTAGCACAGATTCAGACATTCCCAAAAGTATTTTAAGTCAACGGGACATCCAGTCCGGTAGTCTTAGATAACTTGCAGGACCGGACTGGGATTCATAGGACCGAAACATCAATGTACAAACATATAGGTGTCTGGGACCGCAGGACCCCAACGGGGATTAAGGGCCGAGTCCCTATTGGGGACACCCCCGTGACCTAGCTTATTGTACTTTTTTATGTAGTATTTCTAGTTGCAATTTCTGGTGACTGCAATGCGAAATATTATCAACCATACCATCCGTATCACCGCATGTGTATAGTCATTGTATAAAAATGTTATCAAGAACGTCGAAAATAAATTAAAATTGACGAATCATACTGTATCCGAATACGACAGTCCGAAAACATGTACATGTTTTGCACATATAATAAAATGTGCTTCATACATATCATTTGAATGTAGAAAATGTAAACGAGTAACCAGTAACCTAGAAAATATGTAATCAATCTATAATTTGGTTAACATATTGCTTTACAATATGCTACTGCAGTGCTTAACATTGCTATAAATCGATCACTTAAAATTTCAAGATGGCGGACATTAGCTGGGTTTACTAACGACTCGCCCCCTTAACGACTCGCCCCATAACGACTCGCCCCACTTTTTATAACGACTCGCCCCACATGTATAACGACTCGCCCCACATAGATAACGACTCGCCCCATCATTACTTATATGGTAGGATTTTTATTTAATTTCGATTTTATTGTGTTTTAAGTGGGTAAAAACTGGTGGGGTATTGAAAAAATATCTTAAGATTTGGCAAATTAGAAGTTTGATGAAATTTGTTAAAATGCTTTACTTTAACAATCACCTTTTTCAGGAACTTTCAACAGAAACTGGAATACTGTATCGCATCCTGCATGATATGTTCAAGATTTCTACACCTGGAATTTTATCAACTCTTGCAATTAATATTATGCGTTACCACAGTAACATAACTATGTTTTTGCGTATATAATATATAACGACTCGCCCCATCATTTTTATTGTTACATTTTTAGCATCTATGTTAAATGTGAACAGTACAGATGAATAGAAAGAGAAATATATAAGAAAAACTTTTTTTGTGTTTATGGTTTATTAGATACTTATGTACTTATATACAACAACATCAACAACAAAAACTTATAAAAAAGAAAGTTACGCAGTGTGTATAATAATATCAATACATTGATATAATAAGAAAAATTTACAAAAAGACAGTAATACATCAGTACCGGGTAATCAATATAATTATATCTTAATATTATCAACATTGAATTTATGAAAATGATTTTATTCAAACGTTTTATTCATAACAAATTTAAACACTATTTACACAAACAACAACAACTATTTGCACAGGTCCGTACATGGCTGAACACAAGTCCAGCAGCTGCGATGCAAATACAGAGTGCAAAGCGCAGGCATGGTGTTAGTCGAATTATCAATTTAAAATAATGGTATACTATAATCATGTATACATCTTTAAATACTAAACTCCGCAGTGGCACGTATTACTCAATTAAAGTTATAACCATTTAAGTAATTAAACAAATCGTGGAATTAATTGATTTATCACAAATTGTTTCTTGTTTATTTGAAACCATTGCAAATTTTCCGCGGTAATTGTTCACACCTACAAATTAAAAGAACCGCCATTTAATTAGCGTTAAATGTTTATATGAAACCATTGAAAACTTTCCGCGCTAATTGTTCACACCAAAATTTAAAAGAAACGCCATTTGATTAGCATTTTAAAGTAAAGTTTGTGTGAAAAACACAAAAGGACTGATACGCATTTTTATAGTATGAAAAAAGATTTTTAAAACGTGTGTTGTGTATTCAGATCAACAGGTAATAAATAGGTAGATTTAAGATTATAATGGTAATTTTAAAATTATAAATAAAAAATGATCTTACAGATGAATTGTGTCCGTAAAATTTCTGCAAAAAATAAATTTCGGCAAAGACCTTTTTTCATTTTTCTTACCTTTCAATACCCGTATATATGGACATATCTTTACCACGAAGCAAGGTATTCACGCTTTCGCGATTATGACACATGTATTGTTGATTGTCATCACCCGCCCGCGGTAATGTACCTGTCAATTATGTTGTTAATTCATCGGTCTCTTTATAACGATAATCCCTAAATTCTTGAGTAATTTAACCTGGGAATCTTTAATTGTCGATATGATCTTAGCCTTTGCTTCTTTTAATAAATATAAAGGAAAGTATGACATGAGACAAATGTACCGATACCCAATAGTCTTGCTTTATGATAATATTGTCACTGAGCAAAGATGTAAAAAAATCATAAAATAAAAATTATTACTTTTCAAAATATGCCTGCAATAGACGTCATTAAGGTCAGGTATAAGGCAAAAAACCGCTGAACGATGGTTATCAAACAATGCCGAACCTTAAATTCATATTATGAATTGATTTCATTTATATTACCATATATAATATAACATTTTATTTTGATAGGGCGAGTCGTTATGTGTGTGGGGCGAGTCGTTATACATGTGGGGCGAGTCGTTATAAAAAGTGGGGCGAGTCGTTATGGGGCGAGTCGTTAAGGGGGCGAGTCGTTACATTACCCATTAGCTGCATTAAGCAGAATCATAAGATTTTTCGGAAAGTAACGAAGAGGTTTCGTCAGTTACCGTTCATTCTTTGCCAGCCGCTAACCAATTAGAAATCGATAAATAAAAGACCGGACTAAATTGGTACCAAGCGAAATTTTTCGGAATGCCCAGGAGTATTTGTTCTCAAATGATCGCACACTGGAACGAATTCTATAATAATATATCAACTTTTCTTCTTGAATTATTTCCCGGACATTCGGACCGGCAACATAACAATTTCAATCGGACCTGTCTTTAAAACGTCGGTCAGGTTCGACGGTCCGAAACTTTTGGGAATGTCTGCAGATTACTGTATAATTGTCATTCATTGATATAATATAAATGCAACTATTTACAAAAACGTAGATTACTGTATACAATTTTTATTGATATGTCAACAGCGCTTCTTATAAATGTGAATACGGTTGTCACTTTATTGTTGAATTTGGCACATTTATACAGTTTAAGCAGAAGTTCTGCATCAAGATCCATTTCTTTGGAAATAATATCATGCATATATCATTTTGTCAAAACTGCGTAAAATAAAATATACTGTAGAGACAGTGAGATACAACCTGTCGACATGTTAGCTCAGTTGAGTTAGATTGGTCTTTGTCAGCTCTGGTACAACTTGAAAGTTCCCTGGGTACTCTTATGTATGCTACACTATACCCTGGGTACAGAAAATATACTTAAACATACCCAGGAATACTTAGGCTAAATCTGCTGTTGATAGTTCTATTTTCAAATTAATAATGTTTCTGTTTACATTCTGTGAAATGACCTCCGCGATGATATTATCGAAACTCGTACACAAAAAAGCATATTGAGTTAGGTTTTATTCAAAGAGGATTTTGTTTCGTATTCGGAAGTGCGTTTGATGACATCAGATTTTAGGCAGGAATAAAACTCTGTACCCAGGGTACATTGAAGTGTACGTAAGAGTACCCCGGGTACTTTTAAGTAGTACGGGGCAAATAATGACCAATCAAGCTTTAGTTGTTTAAGCGCTGCAATTATTAACTGGAAGTAAAGGTCAAGGCTCAAACACTTGGTTAACTTTGCGCAATGGTTATTGTAACAACTAAAACTTAAGTTATCTGAATATTAATAATGGCTAATTTTAAAGTAGGTTTAAAAAGTTTTCACTGTTAAAGTAAATTTACTGAAAACATGTATTGAAATATTCCAAATATGTCATTTTATACAAAAACTGTCAAAACACTATGACTTTTAAATCAATGAGATTTGTTTTTGGTAAGTTACAGTTGTAAGATGCTCAAAGTTGTATTTTTAGCGAGGCTGTTTTCGGAGAGAGAAAACCCAAGCTATTGTCATAGCTAGCTAGTTGTCCAACGTCCGCCCGTCCGCTGTAGGCAATATGCTAAAACCTTATTATTTGGCTCTAAAATCAAAGTGCTTCCACCTTCAACTTTTAAACTTCATATGTAGATGCACTTTGATGAGTTCTAAATGCCACACCCATTTTGGGTCACTAGGTTATAGGTCAATGTCACTGTGACCTCTACAAAAATATAAAATTCTGACAAGCTTTCACAGCCCAGCATGGTACCAGCTATGCGGTGCTCTTGTTTATTATCAGATTTCATCGGTAATCAATCATATTAATATCATATTGATGGCAAAACTTTGTTGTTGCTGTATGCTTTACAATCATTTTTTCTGAGTTTTTAGGTTTTTTACAAAGAAATTTTAGAACACAAACCATGGGGACAATACAAAAACATTTCATTTTGTTTTGGTATAATCAACATTCAAAATCTTTAATTTTATTATTATAAATGCCGTTGCCATGAAGAAGAAGTGTCAAATTTTAACTAAGGTCATTGTTAATCTTTACTGTCTGAAATATTTAATTACTAATTTTAAGATTTTTTTTAGTTTCCTATAAACCATATGGACACATCAAATGCAGTTTGATTGATATGTTCAAATAAAATTGTCATAAGAAGTTATTTAGAACCTTTTTTCTTCATAGGTTGTCACACAGATTGACAGAAAACTATCAACGATATTTTTTTTTCCAATATCTTTGAACACATTTCTTTCTTTCTACTGTGTTTTTGGACATACTGTAATGTCCATTTATACCATTTAAAGTTCTATAATAATGCTGTAAACATCGCAAAACCCACTTTATTTTATCTTATATTGTGAAAAGCAATGCTGCGAATGTTCTATTTTTTTTACATACAGTTATTTTATACCTTTTTTTGATGGGAAATATTAGAATAAGGTTTACTGTCTTTATTATTATAAGTAAATGTATTTTTTTTAATGTTTTAAATCCATTAACTTGTACAAATAAATAAGAAACATAAAATAGACAACGTTTGTGTTGTGTAGAGCATTTACTACTATTGCAATCAAATAATTTAAATAATACCATTTTTGTTTCTTCACTTTTAACACCATAGTTATGCATAATATTCACATTAAGTTATTTGTCAAAAACATCAAAAGAAGTTGTTTGTTTTGCACTAAATAAAGCTTTTTGCGGAAATGTATGCTATCAGTGTATGTGTTCAAAAATCAATTGATTTTTTTTAAAGATTTGAACTGAAAAAAACAACAGATTTAACATATTCTCATTATTATGTATCTTTCCCAAACACATGACAAAAACATTTGATTAGCACAATTTTTACTGATTTTTTTTAAATATAATGGAAATTTAATATCAAGTATATGGGCACATATTTTTAATAGCATAATTATTAGAACCTTGCAAGAATAAATTGTGTCATCCTTACATGATTCAACCAGTAAAATTTAACTTCATAAAAATAGGAACATTTAAAAATGGTTTGCTTTCTCCCTGTGTTTTGTTCATATGTACATTAAGCCAGATGTGTAAAACCTTTCCATGAATTTAAATTAATGCATTAGTTTCCATTAGTGAATGGCCTTATGTTAAGTATATTATGAGTGACTGAACTTTTTCACAAATATTTCAGTCATTGTGTTGGTAAAGCATGTAAAGTGATTCAGGTTTACACAAGTGCCCGCTAGTCATACCAATTACCCCATACCAATGACCCAGGATGGATCCCAATTTCTCAAATTTTGTATTTAGAACTAATCACAACTGGTACATACCCTGACATATATTTTACCAATCCATGCTTTTTTTTAAATATTGAACAAAAAATATAATATAATAATATATGTGAAGAAGCATACTTTATGATAATTGAAAATGCCTATTGTCTCAAATTAAAAGAAGCATTCATGGACAATGTTAATTTATCACAGAAAAAAGATTCTCATTTTAAATGAATTTATGAGTAAAAATCTGTTGTTGTTTTTATAAAATTATCTAGAAGTGCAACAAGTGAATACAAGTTACTGAACTTTTTTCTTAGTTGCCGGAACCATTTTATATGAATTGAATTTTCCAGATGTTTTATTTTGTTTCATTTGTTTTTCTTTTTATGCCCCCATTTCGAAGAAAAGGGGGTATTTAGTTTTCGCACTGTCCGTCGGTCGGTCGGTCGGTCGGTCGGTCACACTTCCTGTCCGCTCTCTAATTCAAATAGTTTTCATCCGATCTTTACCAAACTTGGTCAGAAGTTGTATCCAGACAATATCTAGGTCAAGTTCGAATATGGGTCATGCCGGGTCAAAAACTAGGTCACGGGGTCGCTTAGTGCATTTCAAGGATTTAGCATGGTGTCCGCTCTCTAATTGAAGTAGTTTTCATCTGATCTTTACTAATCATGGTAACAAGTTGTCTTAAGACAATATCTAGGTCAAGTTCGAATATGGGTCATGCCGGGTCTAAAACTATGTCACGGGGTCACTTAGTGCATTTCAAGGATTAAGCATGTTGTCCGCTCTCTAGTTTATATGACTTTCTGATTTATTTTAATATTCTAAGACATTTTAATGCCCTCAAAGGAGGGCATATAGTGATCGGACTGTCCGTTTGTCTGTCTGTCTGTCTGACCGTCACACTTTGCGTTTAGATTTAGAAAAATGCTCATAACTTCTTTGTCGCTTCAGATGCAATTTCATATTTGACTTGCATGTGTATATGGACAAGGCCTTTTCATACGCACACAAATTTTTACCCCTGTGACCTTGACCTTGAACTTAGGGTCCGCGTTTAGGTTCGAAATCTGCGTTTAGGATTTGAAAAAAGCTATTAACTTCTACCAAGCGTTTACACAGTTATACTTTTATGTAGTGACAAAGTTACAGTTGGGGGCATCCGTGTCCTGTGGACACATTTCTTGTTGTTAATACGACTATAGCATCATCTTTAAAACAGCAAGCTGCGTCTTATTTTGTTTTAGATTGCCCAGATCAGTGAGACTATTGTGAATATCAAGACCTGCATACAGATTTAAACTTTTCTTTTTTTATAACTCAATTAAGGTTTGGTTAAGTTCTGAAACATAGCATCTTCATCTGCTACTTTTTGTTTCACAAAACGTAGTGAAAACAATTTTCCTTTTTATCAGAACGTTAATTAAAAGTTAATTTAAAAGCATGTGATTTAGAAGATCTGACACTTGTTCCTATGTCATATTAAACTTATCCAGGAAATGTGTTAGTAAGCTTGCAAATGGTTGGCCTTTTAACAAATGTCCTGATCTTGTATAATAAAATGTGGTATGGAGTGACAATGGGAATTAGCCGTTCTTGATGTCTTTTAGCTCACCTGCGCATGCAGTGTTCATGGTGAGCTTTTTTAATTAATTGAAATTATTTTTATGCCCCAAAGAATGGCATACAATCATCGGACCGTCCGTCTGTCTGTCTTTCCGTCACACTTTGCGTTTAGGTTTTGCGTTTATGTTTCGAAAAATGCTCATAACTTCTATGTCGCTTCAGATAGCAACTTGATATTTGGCATGCATGTGTATCACATGGAGATGCACATTTTGAGTGGTGAAAGGTGAAGGTGAAGGTCATCCTTCAAAGTCAAATGTCTAATATATGGCGTCTGTCTGTCCGTCCAAAAACTTTAACATTGGCCATAACTTTTTCACCAGTGCTCCAGATAACATGCGTAAAGGCCTAAAAACGAATAAAATTTCTTAAATAATAATTTAGATTTCAAATCTTTGCGTTAAGTTACGCATTGAAAAAATAAAACAGGAATTCAAAATTTTTGAACGTGCATAAAACTGCCAGTAGCAAATTATATACGGTAAACATTTCATCCCGGTTCTGACTCGTCTAGGCGCTCAATTATAACTACAACTTTAAGTCAACGTCACTCAAGCGATTGCTGTATGGAAGAGCCACACCTAAGAACGGTCCAAAGTCCAAATGGTCTCGATTCTGTTCTCCTAGTATTGCAGGCGAGTCATTACTGTTTAGTGTCATTTACTGTCATTTACTGTTTTATTGCAGGCGAGTCATTACTGTTTAGTGTCATTTACTGTTTAGTGTACCACAGATCTGCACTGGCTAATCTGGGAAACACTTACCACAGGTCAGCACAGGCTAATCTGGGACAACACTTACCACAGGTCTGCATATGCTAATCTGGGACAACACTTACCACATAGACTAGAGTTTCGTTCAGGGGAGCCTTCCTTTTTTAAGAAAAATCAATAAAAGCGGAAAGTGTCGTCCCTGATTATTTGATGCAGACTGTACAGATTAATCTGGGAAGATATTATACACATGTATAAAGCCTAGTTTTCCTCGATGTAGTTTTGTTTTATACTTTATAAGGTTTCATTCAAAAGCCTTTATTGTGTATGGGCCTACCTAACTAACTTACGAGAATCACAAAATTGTTCTAAGTTTGATTTGCAAATTCAAGCATTTTTTTACTGACAGACTTAATAAGGATAAAGCATTATATTACAGTTAAATAATTGTGTAGTCCAGCTGTAATTAATTGTTAGATATATTTTAAAAAAAATAAGGCAACAAATTGAAAGTGTTTGTTAACACAAACTAAAATTCTGTAAAATAATGGTCAATTTTTGAACTAAAATGAGGTAGAAATTTCATGAAGTGTGTTTATTTTTAGAAATGTAAATGTTAAAGCATAACAGGGTTTTGTTTAATTCTGAAGCTGTTGCCAATCTTAGGCTAAACCCTCTCAGATTATTTGTATTCATATAATTTTCATCCAGGTTTCAATGAAACCTACGCCTAAAATGTATTTGCCCATCAATGAAAATGTGCCAAAGTTATCCCTGGGTAGCATATAGTCGCTGCTTTGTCCTTGTGTCCGTGTGTCCGTCCGTCCGTGCACAATTTGTGTTCGGGCTATTTCTCAGCAATTAATGACCGTTATTCAATTAAACTTTATAGGAAGCTTCACTACCAAGAGGAGATGTGCATATTATCAGCTGGTTCGGGTCGGATCATTTTTCACAGAGTTATGCCCCTTGAAATTTTCCATTAACTGTACATATAGTGAAATTCTTGTCCAGGCTATTTCTCACAACAAAATGACCGGAATTCAATGAAACTTTATGGGAAGCCTAACTACCAACAGGAGATGTGCATATTATCAGCCGGTTATGGTCAGATGATTTTTCACAGAGTTATGGCCCTTTGAATTTTCTTTAAACTGTACATATAGTGCAATTCTTGTCCGGGCTATTTCTCCCCAACTACTGACTAGAATTCAATGAAGCTTTATGGGAAGCTTAACTACCTTGAGGAAATGCGCACGTTATTTGTGGGTTCTGGTTATATGATTTATTTAGAGAGTTATGGCCCTTTGACATTTTTAAGTCGCTAAACCATCCATCGTATTATTTTGTCCAAAGTTATGCCCCTCAAGACGTTTCCTTTTATCTGAATATAAAGTGCAATATTTTGACAAAAATAACCTTTGATGAGCATCACCTGTCTCCGACGGTTTCTTGTTTCAACATTATTGAAGTCTAGAGCCCCTTCCTCAGAGCCTTACTAAAACTATGAAAGCATGATTTGGGCGTTGCTCTGTGATTAAGGGGTTTAATGCATGTGTGTAAAGTGTCGTCCAAGATTAGCCTGTGCAGTGTGCACAGTCTAATCAGGGATGGCACTTTCCGCTTAAACTAGACTTTTGCTAAGAAGAGACTTTCTTAACAAAGACATATCATACATATTTATGACTACAAATGCGTTAAAATACCTATCTTAGTGGTAAAGGGTTAGAAAGGCTTCACACCTGTGAAGGCATCTCTTGTACTTATAAAGGGTTAGATAGGCTTCACACCTGTGAAGGCATCTCTTGTACTTATAACTAATAACGTATCTTAGTGGTAAAGGGTTAGAAAGGCTTCACACCTGTGAAGGCATCTCTTGTATCTTAGTGGTAAAGGGTTAGATAGGCTTCACACCTGTGAAGGAATTTCTTTTACTTATAACTGTATCTTAGTGGTAAAGGGTTAGATAGGCTTCACACCTGTGAACGCATCTCTTGTACTTATAACTCTTTTGTATTTTTAGTTACTCTTGGTTCATTTTGGGGGTTAAGTGCGAGCCAAAGACAATGAAGGCAACATTGCACTGCATTTATGTGCCTAAAATGGACATTAGGAAGTAAATAAAGACATTTAACAAATAATGTTCAATATGTCGAAATACCTAATGATGCATAGTTCCGTAATGTAGTAGTTATTCAGGGTTATAAACTAACATATTGTTCATTGCTAAATTCATCAATACTTTTTGTACTGATATCTTAATGTTAAGTCTTTTATATGTCATGCAAGTTGTTTCAATAATTATTTAAAAGTTAAACATCAAGCAATAGTAATTTTCCCAATTGAAAGTAAATTGATTCTAAAATGCCCAATTTCGCGGTCATATACCCAAAATGCTGAGGACAAGCCGCATATTAGATGTGATATTGAGATTAGTATTAACAATAAGCAAACACTCCTGTCTGACTCTGACTTACACTCTGGGAAAATGGGGCGTAATACATGTGTATGAAGCGTTGTAGATTAGCCTATGCCGTCTGCACGGGTTAATCAGGGACGACGCTGTCCCGTTTTATGTTATTGTTCTAAAGGAAATATCTTAGCAAAACGCCAGTTGACGCGGAGATTGCAAAGGATCATCTTGGACAACACTTAACTGGGACAACACTTAACTGGGACAACACTTAACTAGGACAATATTTAACTGGGACAACACTTAAATGGGTCAACACCTAACTGGGACAACACTTAACTGGGACAACACTTAACTGGGACAACACTCAACTGGGACAAAACTTAACTGGGACAACACTTAACTGGGACAACACTTAACTGGGACAACACTTAATGCAGATGCATTAAGCCCTGTTTTCCCAGAGCGCTGCTAATATTTATTTAATCTTTCCACATTTACGTTCATTTCAGTGTGTGAAAGCCATTCTGTTCTTGGACAGCCTAAGGAGTCGTGTTGATGTTAACACGGGCAATGATATGGGAGAGACTCCACTGCACTTGGCTGCTAAGTGGGGATACGGTAAGTGATAAAGGAGAGACTCCACTGCACTTGGCTGCTCAGTGGGGATACGGTAAGTGATAAAGGAGAGACTCCACTGCACTTGGCTGCTAAGTGGGGATATGGTGAGTGATATGGGAGAGACTCCACTGCACTTGGCTGCTAAGTGGGGATATGGTGAGTGATATGGGAGACACTCCACTGCACTTGTCTGCTAAGTGGGGATATGGTGAGTGATATAGGAGAGACTCCACTGCACTTGGCTGCTAAGTGGGGATACGGTGAGTGATATGGGAGAGACTCCACTGCACTTGTCTGCTAAGTGGGGATATGGTGAGTGAGTGATATGGGAGAGACTCCACTGCACTTGTCTGCTAAGTGGGGATATGGTGAGTGATATGGGAGAGACTCCACTGCACTTGGCTGCTAAGTGGGGATATGGTAAGTGATATGTGAGAGACTCCACTACACTTGGCTGCTAAGTGGGGATATGGTAAGTGTTGGAGAAGATATGGTGTAAAAAAGCATGTTGCGTAGCCTTGCTCCATGTTTCTTCTCCTCATTTTGCATGCTTTTTAGGTACACACAAAACATCTGAACATGTTTAGCTCACCTGAGCACATATGCTCATGGTTAGCTTTTGTGGTCGCCTTTTTCCGTCGATGTGTGTTTTGCGGCGTCAACATTTGCCTTGTTAACACTCTAGAGGGCATATTTATCGCCCAATCTTCATGAAATCCGGTCAGAAGATTGGTCTCAATGATATATTGGATGAGTTCGAAAATGGTAACGTTTGGTTTAAAAACACGGCTTCTAGAGGCGGGGTATATTTAAATATATGGCTAAATATGGCTTTAGTAAAACCTTGTGAACACGCTAGAGGCCACATTTGTTGTCCGATCTTCATAAAAATTTGTCTGAAGATTCATCCCAATGTTATCTTGAACGAGCTCAGAAATGATGCCGATTGGTTGAAAAACATTGCCTCCATGGGGGCGGGGCATTTCTATGCCCTCTGATCGATAGATAGGGGGTATATTGTTTTTGGCATGTCTGTCTTTCTTTCTGTCTGTCATTCTGTCCCAAAACTTTAACCTTACAGTAAAGTTTTGCAATAACTTTTGAAATATTGAACATAACAACTTAATATTTGGCATGCATGTTCATCTCATGCAGCTTCACCTTTTGCGTGGTGAAAGGTCAAGGTCATCCTTCAAGGTCAAAGGTCATAAAATTAAATATTGATTATAGTAAAGTTTTGCAATAACTTTTGAAAAAATTTGAACATAGCAACTTGATATTTGACATGTATGTGTATCTCATGGAGCTGCACATTTTGAGTGGTGAAAGGTCAAGGTCATCCTTCAAGGTCAAAGGTCGAAAATTTAAAACTTTAATACAGTAAAGTTTTTCAATGACTTTTGAAATATTGAACATAGCAACTTGATATTTGGCATGTATGTGTATCTCATAGAGCTGCACATTTTCAGTGGTGAAAGGTCAAGGTCATCATTCAAGGTCAAAAGTTAAAAAAAAGCGGTGCATTAGGGGGCATTGTGTTTCTGACAAAAACATCTCTTGTTCATAATATAGCTATAGTAATTCCTTGTTAACACTCTAGAGGCCACATTTATTGTATGATTATCATGAAACTTGGTCAGAAGATTTGTCCTAATGATATATTGGCCAATGTTTAAAATGGTTGTAATTGCTTGAAAAACATGGCCTCCAGGGGGCGGGGCATTTTTCCTTATATGGCTGTATATGAATTAAGAAAAACCTTGTTAACACTCTAGTGGCCAAATTTATTGCCCGATTTTCATGAAATTTGCTCAGAAGATTCATTATAATGATATCTTGTATGAGTTCGAAAATGGTTCGGGTTGGTTGCAAAGCATGGCCAAAAGGAGGCGGGGCATTTCTTCCTTATATGGCTATTGCAAAACCTTGTTAACACTCTAGAGGCTACATTTATTGTCCGATCATCATGACACTTGGTCAGAACATTTGTCCTAATGATATCTTAGATTAGTTCAAAAATAGTTCACAATGGTTGAAAAACATGGGCATAAGGGAGAGGGGCATTTTTCCTTTTATGGCTTTATGGCTACAGTAAAACCTTATTTACACTCTAGAGGCTAGTCAGGCCACATTTATTGTCTGATTTTCATGAAACTTGGTCAGAAGATTTGTCGTAACGATATCTTAGATGAGCTGAAAAATTATTGCAGTTGATTGAAAAATATGGTCACCAGAGGGCGGCCATTTTTTCCTTTATGGCTACTGTCAAAACTTGTTAACACTCTTAAAGTCACATTAATTGTCCAATCTTCATGACACTTCCTCAGCATATTTGTTTTAATTATATCATGGATGTGTGCTAAAATGGTTCTGGTCTGTTGAAAAACGTGACCGCCAGGGTGTTCACTATGCATGAACGTTGGTAAGATCATTTAATCAAATGACATCAAAGGGCTGCACAAAAAGGTCAGTTCCTTTGAATGTCAGGTGAGCGACGTTGGGCATTTCAGGCCCTCTTGTTTTTAATTTAATGTTGCGTTTTTTTTCAAATGCAAGTTTTGTGTCTATGCTTCAGCAACTCATTAACAAGTGAAAGACAAAGACATTTCTCAGATTAAACAACTTATAAGAGAAAGACTCAAATCATCTGTGTGCTTTGGAATCGATTGGTCCTAAAATCCTTTCTACAAACATTTTCCATCTATCTCTGATTAGAAAAGGCAGTTGTTGTCCGTTACTGGCATAATATTACTGGGTATCTTATATTCGTAAAACAACTATCCCAGGATAACATACGCAAACAAAACAAGATTGCTTATAATCCTCCCCCATCAGTAGTACCGGATGGGCAGGTGTCAAGAATATCTTGAAATATTTATTGTATATTTTAAGTACTGGAAATAAGGTTTGAGATTTATATGCATGATTCTGATTATAATTAAGAGATAGATAGGTTTATGCAAGATAAAGCACACACAAAATTCTGCTACTTTTTTATTGGCAAGATTTAAACACAACACATTTGTCAAAATCTGCTAGTTTTGTATTGGCAGGATTTGCTGAAGTATTAATACATTATTGTTGGCACTGATAGGTAAAAATATTACAAGATTGATTACTTGTTTAGGTCACCTGAACACCTTTTGTATGTCGTCAACATTTTGCTTTGTTAACACTCTAAACTGGTAAGAAAATTTGTTCTAATGATATTTCGGCTGAGTTCGGCTTATTTGGATATAGTAAAACCTTGTTAACACTCTAGAAGTCACATTTGTAGTCCAATCTTCATGACACATTTTTACGTATGATATCTCGTCTGAGTTTGAAAATGGTTCCGGTCAGTTGAAAAACATGGCCGCCAGGGGAGTGACAGTTTTCCTTATATGGCTATAGTAAAGACTTATTAACACTCTAAAGGTCATTTATAAAGTTCAATTTTCATGAAACTTGGTCAGAACATTTGTTCTTATGATATCATGGTCTGCTCATAACAAGTAAGTTCCTTTGTATCACAGATGAGCGACTTCAGGCCCTCTTGTCTGATCTACATGTAGTTTACCTGTCTTAATGTATATTTCATTGTTGTTCTTTTTGTTCTCGCATCAGAGTAACGAGTACAATGGATTCCTGAATGATGAATTGCAGGGCGTAGCCCTAGTAAGCTCTACCCTCTTGGCTATGGACAAGAAACAGAAACCCTTCACTAGACAACCCTGCATTGCTACGTTCAAGGTTGTGTAGTCTTCTATGAAAATATGCACCATCTTTTATTGCTTACATGAAGTGTTGAGTTGTTTATGGGCAAAGAGTTTCATGTTACTTTAGTTTAAACCTATTTTGTTTAGTTGTATTGCTTTTGAGTCTTTTCCTGGATAGAACCAGTTCTTGGTATCTTTGGAGAAGACCTTTAGAACGTTCCCACGCTGGGGAGATCTTAAGTTGGCTTTTAAAAAATGACTTATTCAACTACAAAATGACTGGCTTGACTACAACTTTGCTATGTCAACTGCAAACTGATTTACTGAACTAAAGGCTTACTAAGCTACAAAATGACTGGCTTGACTACAATTTTGCTACGTCAACTGCAAACTGATTTACTCAACTAAAGTCTTACTAAGCTACAACATGACTGGCTTGACTACAACTTTGCTATGTCAACTGCAAACTGATATACTCAACTAAAGTCTTATTAATCTACAAAATGACTGGCTTGACTAAAACTTTGCTGTCAACTGCAACCTGATTTACTCAACTAAAGGCTTACTAATCTACAAAATGACTGGCTTGACTACAACTTTGCTATGTCAACTGCAAACTGATATACTCAACTAAAGTCTTACTAATCTACAAAATGACTGGCTTGACTAAAACTTTGCTATGTCAACTGCAACCTGATTTACTCAACTAAAGGCTTACTAATCTACAAAATGACTGGCTTGACTACAACTTTGCTATGTCAACTGCAAACTGATTTACTGAACTAAAGGCTTACTAAGCTACAGAATGACTGGCTTGACTACAACTTTGCTACGTCAACTGCAAACTTAGTTACTCAACTAAAAGCTTACTAAGCTACAAAATGACTGGCTTGACTACAACTTTGCTTCGTCAACTACATACTGATTTACTCAACTAAAGGCTTACTAAGCTACAAAATGACTGGCTTGACTACAACTTTGCTACGTCAACTGCAAACTGATTTACTCAAATAAGTCTTACTAAGCTACAAAATGACTGGCTTGACTACAACTTTGCTATGTCAACTGCAAACTGATATACTCAACTAAAGTCTTACTAATCTACAAAATGACTGGCTTGACTAAAACTTTGCTATGTCAACTGCAACCTGATTTACTCAACTAAAGGCTTACTAATCTACAAAATGACTGGCTTGACTACAACTTTGCTATGTCAACTGCAAACTGATTTACTGAACTAAAGGCTTACTAAGCTACAACTTGACTTTCTCAACTGTATTTTGTTTCTGAAATTAAACACAAGTTCAAGTGAAACATGAATAGCTCAATTAAAATTGACTATTTCTGCTACAAAATGACTTACTTAACCACACCATGATTAACTTCATTACACAATGTCTTTCTCAACAACACAATGACTCACTAATTTTACAACATGACTAGCTCATCTACAAAATGACTTACTTAGCTTCAAAATTACCTACGCATCTACAAAATTACTAATAACTCAACTACATTCTTACTAGGTCAACTCAGAGCTCCAGATAAGGTTTTGTGAAATTCTTAAATTACTACCAGATTTTCAAAAAGAATTCTTAACTCTGAAATTTTATTCTTAACGTTACTACTAAGTTTTGGAAAATAATTCTTATTTTTTCTAAAAGACCTAAAAATAAAATAATAATGGTTATTTTCATGCAAAAAACAATCAAAATAAACATACTAGCAACTTTATTTATGCGAGTTCAACAGTGTCTTTTCAGTATTATGCAATGTTATTTTTCAAATACCTTCATATGCCCAAACTGTGCTTAGATTGTATGCCTTAGATGAATTTTTACATATTTCACAATTAAAACGGATCTCCCCTTCAATCTTTTCAACGATTAGCCACGGGACTTGTCCCTTCCACTCGTTCAATGTTTTTTTTGTGTTTAAGTTTGGTCCCGTCGTGTCACGTTTTTGTTTAGCTTTTCTGACTGTGTCGGCAACTGAACAAACAACATCGTATAAGATCTTTTCTATAATGTCTTTCTTAACATTTAACTTCGGCTTACTTTGCGTACAATATGTTAAAAGCGTGTTTTTGGACGCTTTGCATTTTTTTAGGACATTCTCTGGACGCCGCCATTTTTTTTGCCAGATAGACTGTATTCGCCGCTTTTATTGGAAAAAATGCGCTTTGTTATACAAACCTGATATCCATTCTATATAAGCACCGCAAAGATCTTTAATACGCAAAAAGAACTCAATAAAAATCGATACGATCCGATGTAAAAATAATATTCGTAACTTGATTTTGAAATTCTTAATGGTATGACAAGATTTTAAAATAAATACGTAACGGACTTGAAAATAATTCGTAATTACGAAAATACGACCCTTATCTGGAGCTCTTTCAACTACTGAATTTTTCACTAAGCTACAAAATTACCTACACAACTACATAATTACTAACTCAATTACATTATAACAAGGTCATCTACAGAATGACTTGCTCCACTACAAAATTACCAGTTCTACTACAAAAGGACTCAAACATTCTTAAACGGCAAAATCAACTACAAAATGACCCAACTTGAAAATATTCAAGTGATGTGATACAATGAAATGATTGACCTATTTCCATTTGTATTTCTAAGAAAAAAAATATTTTTTTTTTTTTTTTTTTATTCAATATCATACATACAATGTAAACATATATATGATCATACAACATAGTGATTGTACAAAGCAATAAAGTTCAGACATGTTATACAAGATATGCTAATATAATATATATTTTTTTAAGAGAGAAAAGAAAAGAACAGAGGAATAGTTATGAAAAATGATAAGTTGTGTAAAGGCGGAAGAAAGCATACTGGGCTTGTGTGTTTTGTTGTATATTCACAATGGTCTTGTCAGATTGAAAAAAAAAATAATAATAAAAAAAATAAACAAAACTATTTTAGAGAGATAAACTAGCATTAGAGTGAAATGTATATAAGTGGACAAAACATTATGAGAATTTAATCCGATTCCATTTTTGTTCAAAGATTTGTAATGTGTCATTTCTGAGGGCTATTTCTTTCTCAATCTGGATTTTTAGTTTAAGACTATGGACAAAACAATTAAAATTTGGTACTTGTTTTTTGTACTTCATGTTTAAGATAAAATATTTCATCAATATAACCATACAATTCACAATATTATTACAGTCTATTGATTTCAATGAGTTAATTCCGAAACTTACATTTAAGAAAGATAGTTTAACGTTTAGTTGATGTTGTTCAAGAAAAGATATTAATTGATTCCAAATAGGCTGGATGTGTTTGCACTCCCAGAAAAGATGTTCTATAGTTTCAATGTTTTCACTGCAGAAGTCACACAGATTTGAGTTAGATAATTTGCATTTAAAGAGATATTTATTTGTAGCTATAATTCTATGGATGTATTTATATTGAAAATTTCTCAGTGTGCTTTCAATAGTTGCTTTATATGGCATGGTAAATATGTGTTTCCAATTAAGTTCATTTTCTCCAAAAAGGGCTTGCCATTTAATTTGGATTTTGGAGTTTTCTGTAGGGTTTTTAATTTGTAGTGTGTAAAATATTTTATTTGTTTTGTTTTTTCTTCCAAGTATGTTTTCTACAAATGTTGTTTGAGTACATGGTGTATTATTTGTATTGATTTCAGATTTAATATGTATGGGTATGCTTTTGATTAGTGTGTAGTATTTCAGAAAATTATTTGAAGGTATTCCGTATATGTAGCATATATTATCAAAAGAGTAGAAATCCTTAATTCTGTAGTCATATAATTGGTCGACATATTTTATGCTTCGTTCAAACCAATCTTTATAGAAAAACGTCTTATTGTTTGAAGTTATGTCTTTATTGTTCCATAAAATAGTTTTACTGCTGTTTTGGGTTTCTAGATTATGAGTGACATCACTCCATGCTGATAGAACATCAGACAGAAATATGTTTTCGTTTGCAATTTCATGTAGGATAGTATTGTTGATGTTACATTCAAAGAGTAAAGAGTCACCATATTTTTTTAGGATTTTCTGGTAGAATAGTTTCCATGTACTCGTATTGGTATTATCTAGGTATCTTTTAACCCAGCTGCATTTGATTGCATTCAAGAATGAGTCAATGTTCGTTAATTGGATACCTCCATTTTCTACAGATTGAATTAACTGAGTTCGTTTTATTTTGTCAGGCTTACCGTCCCATATGAAATTAAATATTGCTGATTTTATATCGTTAATAACATCATTTGGTGGATTTGGGAGGACTGTTAATACATAAATTAGTTTAGGAAGTGCAAACGTTTTCAATGCAGTCTAACCTGTCTTCAGAGACCACCCAAGGTGAATCTAGGAAGTGGTCTCTTAACTGAGGTGGTCTCTGAGTACAGTTTGACCTGTCAGACCAGTTGGTCGTTGTTAATGCAACACATTAGCATATGTCAGTACATGCATGTGTATCTCGCTTTAGTATGTACATTATACATTCAAATATATGTTGAGTGTTCGTTTTTATAGAAATATATACAGAAAAAAAAGTTGTTTGTTGTTTAATTGTATTTAATATATTAATATACATTTATTTAATAAAAAAATACATAAACATATTTACCTAATACATCGAACTTTACATACAAATAAATACAAATTAAACCACTACAAATACAATATGTAACAATCATAAAATTAAACAATTAAAATTGCAATAATACATACATATCAAATAAAAAGCATACATATCAAGCATAGCAACAATGAACATTATATTTACATGGAACAGCATACACATATTTACACATTACAACAATATTAAGATGGCCTGAAAAAGAAATCCTCAATCTTAGTCTGTTTCACCTTCTCTCCATTCATGGCTATATCCCCTATCTGGTTGCTGGCTTCCATCAATGTCGCTAGTAGATCATGGTGCCCTTTCTTCACTGCCCAGTCCTTCAGTTTTCTGCTCATTTCCACTATCTCACTCATGGAGAGTGTTGTTTCTGATGTCGTCGCTTCCTCTTCTGTTGGGTTGGTGTCATCTTCCTCGTCACATCCATCTTCTTGTAGAATTTCCGGTGCTGACTTCTTCCATTCGTCCATGTCCGTTGCGCATGTTGTGAAGTCCCTGTCAATGTTGATGAGGTCCTTCACTTCACACCCAAATAAATCATGTGCTAATTTGTGCATGATGAGAGGCAAGTCGTCCTCAACATCATCACATTCACTTTTGTCACTTTTGTCACTTGTAATGTTTTCACTAACACTTTTTTCACGGTCATCTGCACATTTGTCACTGTCACTAGCACTAGCACTTTTTTCACTGTCACTCATGAATCCGCATTTTGCGAAACACTTGCCGATCGTCTCCGTCGTTGTCTCCTTCCATGCGCTTATGAACCCAGTAGATAGCTTGTAGGATGTTAACCTCTTTCAGAATTTGAGGTCCGGTGGTCGCCGACGATCTTTCCAGCTCCATCATCACGTGTTGTAGTTGACGTTTTCTGTACTTTAGCTTCATTGTCTGTATGATCCCTTGGTCCATGGGTTGTATCACTGATGTTGTGTTTGGAGGAAGGAACTGTAGCTTGATGTTGGTTAGTGTGATGCGAGGGTGTGATGGTGCGTTGTCTATGAATAATATGACGTGTCTTCTGGCATGTCGCATCCGCCGATCAAACCACTTCAGCCAGTCTTCCATTATCCCGGTCGTCATCCACGCCTTTTTGTTGTTGTAATACCGTATCGGCAATTTGTCGGGAGTAACTGACCCAAAACATCTCGGTTTTTTTGATTTCCCGATGATGATTGGGGGCAGCTTATCTCCCGTTACCGAGGCACATAAACCCACAGTGATGCGCTCCTTCGCCATCTTCCCGCCGGCACATGTCTCGCCTTTCTTGAAGAACGTCGCACTGAAAATATTAAAAAAGTAATTTTGAAATATAAAATTATAATTTATTTGTTTATTTATTTATATTTTCATTTATTTATGTGTTTTATTATTAGGGTGTTTTAATTTTTTTCTTACCTTGTGCTTTGTTTGTAGAATAATCCTGTTTCATCCATGTTATAGATGTCACACGGTTGATAACCTTCGCATATTGTTGGTAGACGCTTTTTCCAGTCATCCACTACGACTGGATCCACCTCCACTCTCTCACCCGTTCGTGTTTTGAATACAATGTTATGGCGTCTTAGGAATGAGTCGAGCCACCCATTTGATGCCTTGAACGACGCTAACCCCAATTCTGCTGCGAACTTGAGCGCCCGTTCTTTCAGGAGTGGTCCCGATATGTTCACATGACGCCCAGTAGCATCTAAGAACCACTTGTGAACAAGGTCATTTAGATCGTCATATTCTGTGGCTTTCCGCGGACGCTTGGTTTGTAGATTACCGTCCCCTTCATACTCTTCAATAATTTCTCGTTTTCTTTTCATCACCGACTGTATTTGTGTCTTACCAACACCCATCTCGGTCGCTACAGCCCTACAGCTCTTCCCGGATTCAAGCATTTTTAGTGCTTTCATCCGCTCTTCCAATGTAAGACACTTTCGTTTAGTAGAAGACATGTTGCGCTGTTTGTGTACTTTTGCAAGTGCTTGAAAAATTATTTACCTCCCTTTTTATACTGCTTCGTTACAAACTTACCTTTGAGTAAATATAGTCATTGTAATTAAAACAATTATTTGCAAACTTTAAGTACACAAATAATTAATGTCAGCCGAGTTTTCACAGTTTGCTCCCGATAACAGCGTGCAAGCGTGGATGCCAATTAGCAGATTATCACCTGCATTGTTAGTTGAGTGTCACCATCGCTTAGCAACTTCACTGCGAGACTGCAAAATGGTCGCTTACTGTCGTAACGAGTCTTAATTTGTAAGAAAAACAATGGTCGTTGGTCGCGGATTTAAGGTGGTCGTTAAGTAAAGCCATTTTTAATTGATTTTAGCTTGGGGGGAATTAATAACGGTCGTTTAGCGAGGTGGGTCGCTAAATGCAAGTGGTCGGATGTGCAGGTTAGACTGTACTGTGTTTTTTCCGATTAGTGTAAGTTTACGGTGATGCCATGATTTTAAGCAGTTTTTAAATTCTGTAATTTAGGTAGTATGTTTTTAAGAACTGTATCCTTTTCATTATTTGTGAAAGTAATTCCTAACGTTGTGGCTTCATCGGATGTCCAATGAAATTTCATTTCTTTTTTATATTGAACATTACTTTGTTTTAATTTACCTACTCGTAGCACAGTACATTTACTTTTGTTTAGTTTAAGACCCGATGTCATTCCGTAAAGGTTTAGCGATTCTATTAGGTTATGGAAAGAATCGTAATTGTCGTTTAAAAAATAAGTTGCATCGTCAGCAAATAGGGACTGTTTGATTTTTTCGTCGGGTTCTAGTGATATGCCTTTTATGTGTTTATTTGATTGGATGTGATGTGATAGGTACTCGATGCAAATAATAAATAGCGATGATGAGAGTGGACATCCTTGTCGAACCCCTCGTTCGATGTTGAAACTTTTTGAAAAGAAGCCATTGTTTATGATTAAACTGTTAATATCAGTATAGAATAGTTTGACCCATTGAATGAGACTTTCACCAAAGTTCATATTTTCTAAGCAAGAGAACATAAATGAATGATCAAGCGAATCGAATGCCTTTTCGAAGTCTGCAAAGAATATTAGACCAGGATCATTTGAATTGTTGAAATAGTTGATGCATTCTTGGATAAGACGAACGTTTTCACCAATGTAACGTCTATTTATGAAACCAGATTGAGATTTTGAAATGATTGATGGTAATATTTTTTTTATTCTGTTTGCTATGCTTTTAGTTGCAATTTTATAATCATTGTTTAGTAAACTAATTGGGCGCCAGTTCGATAAGGATTCTAAGTTTTTTCCAGGTTTTGGAATGAGTGATATGATACCTTGTTTTTGAAGCGTAGTTAGGTTTTCATTATTATATGAATAGTTTAGTGATTTAATTAAATGTGTTTTGATATCATTCCAAAATATTTTATAAAACTCAATGGTGATGCCATCAGATCCTGGACTTTTGTTATTTTGCATTTCTTTTAGTGCTAATCCACATTCATATTCATTTAGTAATCCGTCACACAATAGTTTTTCTTCTTGATTTAAAGCGTGATGTGTATTTTTAAAAAGAGTGTTATTTTCAACATTTTTTCGTTTATAGAGGGTTTCGAAAAATAAACGTTGTTCTTCTAGTATTTGAGTTCTGTTTGTTATATCTTTGCCATTGACTACTAATTTGTGTACAGTTTTTTGTTCGCTTCTACGTTTTTCAATGTTTGCGAAGTATTTTGTATTTTTTTCATTGTGTTCAACATGCTGTGCACGCGCTCTTAGTATTATTCCATTGAGATGTGTATGATAAATTTCATCTAATATTTGTTTTTTTAACGTTATTTCATTTTCAATGACGGTGGTATCATTTGTGTTCGTTTGATGCAATTGTTTTTCAAGGGTTTCAATGGTTTTGATGGTTTCAGTTTCAAGTTTGTGTGTTTCTTTTTGTTTAAATGATGTGTATCTAATTGTTGTGTTGCGTATATTTCCTTTAATTACTTCCCATAAGGTATTTGGGTTTGCATCTTTATTATTTTGAACTGTATTTAATATTTCCTGTTTTATTTGTGTTTGATATTGTGTATCTAATAAGATGCTGTTGTTAATTTTAAAGTATCCTGGGCCTCTTTCAGGTTGTATATTATGCAGTTTAAGTTCAACTAGAGAGTGGTCAGTCATAAATCCTGGTTTTATGTTACATGTGTCAATAATGTTGCAAAGAGACTCAGATATTAAAAAATAGTCTAATCTACAAAATATTGTTGGTTTTGTGTTTGAGTGTCAGGTGAATTTTCTTTCGTTTGGATATATTGTACGCCAGATGTCTATCATATTGTAGTTTTCAATTATGTTATTTAAAATGTTTCTATTTTTAGGATGAGTATAAAGGTTGCCCTTCTTTTTATCTAATAATGGGTTAAGAACAGTATTGAAATCACCACCGACTATGATGTTTTTATCTTGATTATTATTTATAAAGGATTGTAGTGTTTCATAAAAAGTGGAATCATCTATGTTAGGGCCGTAAACGTTGATTAATGTTAATTGTGTTTCGTGTATTTTGATATCTATACTCGCTTGTCTGCCAATTATTATTTCGTTAAAATTATCGACTGTGATCCCAATATTATTTTTTATCAAAAAGGCCACGCCTTGTTTATTAGAATGTTGACCACTAAGATAGATGTCTCCGTCCCATTCATCTTTTAAGGTTTGTCTTAAAGTATGTGTCAAGTGACTTTCTTGTAATAGGATTATACTATATTTTTTTTCGTCTAACCATTTGAAGATTTTTATGCGTTTGTCTTTATTATTTAGCCCTTTTACATTTAAAGTACATATCTTAATCATTTAAAGAAGTGGAGGGTGATGTAAATGATACTTTGTGTATGCTTGTCCAGTTGGTCCCTATTTTAAAAAATGCCCAGTTGGTTTCTAGTATAAGACATAAGATATCATTACATACAAACGAAAAAAGAAAACAAAAACTATGGATACAAACAGCTGAATAGTCCATAAAAAAAGAAGCAAACAGAAATAATCACAAAAATGAGAAGAAAACAACAATAAACGATTTGTCTCCAATAGAGACCTACATAAGCGCACTTCCGTACACTGGAAATGCACAAATTATTTGAAATAGTGATCTGAGTATAAAAATATATATATAACACCGTAGATTTATGGTAACTTATAATTATAATAATATACCAATACAAAAACTACTAAATTGTGTGTGGATGGTGGTTCGGTGCGTGTGTGTGTGTGTTTGTGTGTGTGTGTGCGCGCGTGTTGCCCGCGTGTGTTATGCGCCTGTGTTGTGTATGTTCGTTGAAAGGAGTGTGCGCGCCGGTTCAGTTATGTGTGTGAATGCGCGCGTGTGTGTGTTTGCGCGTGTGTGTGCGTGTTTGTGTATGGTTTGTATGTGCGCGGCTGCGTGTGTGCGTGCACGTATTCGTGTATGCGTGCTCGTGTGTGTGTGTGTGTGCGGGCACGAGCGCGCGCGTATATGTATGTGTGCGTGTTCTGGTTGTGTAAAACGCGTGTGTGCGGGTGCGCGTGTGTATGTGTGTGTTTGTCTGCGGTTGAGTGCGCGCGTATGTTCATGTGTGTTTGTGAGCGTGTATGTGAGTGTATGTGTGTATACATGCATGTGTTCTGTCTTATTGTTTTGCACTGTGTGTACCTGTATCTCGTAAAAAAAACGTTGTAATAATTGATAACCTTAGGTTACAATAATGACTATAACATGACTATTACAATGACAAAATATGCATTCTTATACAAACATTTTGTGCTATTATTTGTCAAGAGGTTCACGACAGTTAAAAAGAACCTATGCACCTACTGTATTTGAAAATCATCTATTGATTATATATGTATATCTTTATTTATTGTTAAACACAATTAATGCAATCAGTACACGTTTTAATAAACTGTTGTCTACGAAACGTTTAACAAATATCAACATTACACGATATGTGCTAAGATCAAAGACATATACATGAAAACATTCGTATGTCCGTCGCATTGTCGATCTGAAATATACGAAAAACGAAACCTACTTAGATCGACTGACGGACATTCCCACGTTTTTGTTTGATAAGCAAACGTTTTATAAGCATTTTATACTTATAAAATGTAACTCCAGTATTTTCATTTTTACTGTATCTGGCCTGCAGTTAATCTAGTTCCGAAAACAAAATGAACTAGAGATACCACCAGATGTGTTTTTACTCATATAACAAAATTATGAGCGTCTTACTCTCAATAAATATTTTAATTTTTATTAACAAAAATGATTACAAAAATGTGTTGCCCTGTTTGGAAAGAGGTAAATTGACAACATAAGTGATGTGGATTTGTAGAGCAAATACAATATACTGAAAATTACACAAATTATATAAAACACATATTTTCTGTATTTTATATAACACATATATTCTACGCACCGCATGCTATGTACATAAATATAGGAATAGATACATATCCTCCTATCACAGCTCACGAGCGACATAAAAAAGCGCTTTTCCATACACTGGAAATACACAAAATAAAAAGTTTATATATAGCTCCGTAGATTGTATGTAACTTATAATAGTAGTAATGTAACAGTAAGAACTACAGAATTGTGTGGGGTGGTTCGGCGCGCGTGTGTTTGTGCGTGTGTGTGCGCGCATGTTGCGCGAGTATGTAGTGTGCGTGTGTTGTGCATGTACGTGTAAGGATGTGTGTGCGCGGGTTCGTGCATGTGTGTGTATGCGCATGTGTGTGAATGTATGTGCGTGTGTGTGCGCGTGTGTGTATGTGTGCGTGTGTACGTGCGTGCGTGTGCGCGAGCGTGCATGCGTGTGTGTGCGTGTTCGTATGCGTGTGTGTGCGTGCGCGTGTGTTTGTGTGTCTGTAGTTGAGTGCGATTTTCTGTAACACCTATTCTAAGCAACGCCCGCTACATATATAAATATAGATATAGGTTAATATCTTTAAATATGCCACAGTTCATGCAAACATAAATACAAGTAAACAATGCAGACAATAATTATGTATATGATAAGCGAAAGTTAATTTTTTATAGATATAGATGAATACCATTATATCTTCAATGAGCTCGGTCAATGAACTCGGTCAGTGAATTCGGTCCATGGACAACAATGAACATAAACAACACAACACTGAGCTGGGACAAATGACAACACTGTCGCACAGTATTCTAAAGAAAACTATTTAAGCCACACATTTGTTCAGGACAATATAATTTCTCGATTGAACATTCAATAAATTTACACAAAACTGGTATGGAAATCTCTATACAAACACATTTTTCTAGAAACTGATATTTTAGTCAATAAGAGTACAGTGAATGAAGAATGTCATTCAATATTTAAACAGAACAGGCATTTAAAAACAACAAAAAACGTTTATGAATCAATGAAAAATGATATTTAAGTCAATAAGAATACAGTGAATGAAGAATGTCATTCAATATTTAAACAAAATACGCATTTAAAAACAACAATAAAAAAACGATTATGAATCAATGAAAACCTTGCAGTAACGGACCAAATGTTGGATACCGTTTGAATGATGCAAAAAGCACATTTTTTTAAACCAGAAAAAGGCAAAATGTCAGAATTTCTTAACACTAAATGGAAATTACTTCCTGGTCGCAAAGTTATATTGCAAATCCGAATTAGGATACAAATGTAGATATAATAGCCATAGAGGTATATTAAACAATGTAAAATATACTTCAACAAGTAAATTTTATTTGAAATATTCTGTATATACATCAATTTTAGCGATCTAGAGGGAACTTGTTTTGTTTGGTTTGTTTATCTGATGAGTACTATGCCGTCCCGAACGAACGACAACTCTTGGTCAGTGTGAAAAGGTTACAACATACCAATATATACAAAAAAAACTTTCACATTGAAAAATGATGCTATATTGTGTATTACATACAGAATTATGAATAACTGTTGATACTTGATTATGCATGAAGTTTTTGTATATTCTCGTGGTGGTTCCGTATGTTGTTATGCGTGTCTTACATAATGCGTGTCCTAATTGACGCTTTTGCGCGCATGTGCGCAAAGGCGGCTGTTAAGTGTGCGCGTGTGAGAGTGAGTTTGCGTGTAAGTGTGAGTGTGCGACTGCGTGCGCGTACGTACGTAAGTGCGTGTGTTTGTGTACGTGCGTGCGTGTCTGGGGGTTCATGCGTGCGGTTGTCCGTGAGTCTGTGTGTATGTGTTTTGTAAGTTACATGTCAGAGTGACAAAAACAACAGTAATTAAAAACACGTGTAATATATGCAACAGAACAACATTTCTGTTTCTGTTGGGGGGAAAGAACGCACTGAGTATACAAAGGAAAGAATGCAAAGTCCGGGGCTAGGTTTATTGCCACAGTTCTATTGTTTATGTTTTGTTTGATAATCGTGAGGTGTTGCTATCTGACACTTTTCGGGCGTATGTTGTTCTGGTATCCCCATTGTTTTTGTTTGGCCATGGCTTTGCAAGCCATAGTTTGTACTTGTCAAAGGACACAAACTCGTTGCGGTCTTGTCCTCGGTATCGAACGAACAATTTTCCTTCGCGAGACCAGGCCCTCTCTACCAACGCGGGTTCTTTTAGACGCAATGATGATAAAACTTCCGCATTGATCTTTGTTAGGTCCTCATTAATGAAAACGCCCGTACCTTTAAGAAGCTTGGCACGTTGCATTATGTCGATTTTTGTTTGCCGCCTGACAAATTTCACGATTACCGGTCTGTTTTTATTCGGGGTATATTTTCCAAGACGATGGGCAACGTCGACGTCTTTACTTTCGAGTTTTAGGCCGAGCTTTTTACTTAGCAGCGATATCGTTTCGTCGGCCACAACCATCGATGTTTGTTGGTCAGAGTCATTGGCTAGACCAGAAATTCGGACACTGTTCCTTCGTCCGTATTGTTCCAGATCATTTTGACTGGAGTTGTGGATGCTTTCTGCGTCTTGCTGCGCTTTTTTCAGGGCATCAATTTCGCTCCTTTGTTCTTTAATTGTTCTTTTAAGGGCATCTATTTCGTTTTTGCTTTCGAACACGCTTCCCTCCATTACTTCTAGTTTTTTTAACACACTACCAAGGAACTTTTCTTTAATTTCCTCAAGTGTATCCTTTATTATTGTTCTAATAAATGATGTGTCATTTTTTGTCAGCATATGTGACAGTTTAGCACTAATTTCGTCTAAGCGTTTTTCTAATGGTGTTTCGGTATGCTCTGTCGTGGTTTTTGATGCACCGCTTTGTATAAAGTCCGTCATGCTTTTTTGATTTTGCTTCTCGTTTTCCGTTTTCGACTTTTTACTATTCTTTTTGTTCTGTTTGTTTAGTTTATTTGCGTCTGGTGTTTCGAACACATGCACGTCTATTAGGCTAGTATCGGCTGCATCGGCTGCGTTACTCTCACTTGCCGTGGATGAGTGTTGTCTTTTGCTCATTGTTGTATTGTTTATTATGTTATAAGGTAGAAATCCGAGTCTCTCTGTGGTCTTTATGAGTTTATAACGGTTTATTCAGAGTGATGCACTTCATTGTATTCAATTAGACGAATTAATCATGCGTGACGAATTCACAGCACATAACGGGTAACAGATAATAGGCTGTAAGGCTAGAACTTGTTTGTCACCTGTTGATAAGTTTTGTGATTGCTATATATAAATTTGATTATTTTGAATATTAAAATACCCCACCCGCGTGAATACAGAGCGGGAGGAAAATATATCTAGAAAAGTCATTTAAAGCACATTTAACAAAAGTTCTTTACTTGGCTCTCGTGCAATAGTCCATATTACTATAATCCATCCATTTGAAACACAGATTGCACTCAGATCACTCGCTTTTTATTTTATTTTATAGATCTCATTTTCGATGTACGTGTTGACATGTTAACCGGAAGGTAATAAAAATATTTTTATTTGAGGCAAAGAACTGTTTTGATTTAAATTTTGCTGCATCCTTTGGGCACGATGATTTGTCAGGGTCCCTGGTAAATTGATTGCGTTATTACGTGGTAGAAATGTTTACAATGAAATCGAAAAATAATATGGTATAAAATAATTCAACAGATCAGCGGTTTTGACTGCGCACTGGTAAGTGTACATCTGAAGGCAACCGGTCTGGAGAATGAGGACATCGGTCGACTGCAGGCAGAGATTGACAATATCCCCAACCTTATAGAGGCCATTATGACCGCTCTGCCAGGTATAGAGAAATTTTTATGAGGCGTTTTGTTTGAGGCAAAACAATATTCAGTTCACCAGAGTAATAGACCCGGACCTAACATATTGCCCTTACCTCTCCTCAACAATTACTACATCCCACATCCAACTTTCTGAATTCTGCCTCTTCTTTTTATGCCCCCCCCCCCTTCAAAGAAGAGGGGGTATATTGTTTTGCACATGTTGGTCGGTCCGTCGGTCGGTCCGTCCACCAGATGGTTTCCGGATGATAACTCAATAATGCTTACGCCTAGGATCATGAAACTTCATAGGTACATTGATAATGACCGGCGGATGACCCCTATCGATATTCAGGTAACTAGGTCAAAGGTCAAGGTCACAATGACTCAAAGTAGTAAAATGGTTTCCGGATGATAACTCAAGAATGCTTAAGCCTAGGATCATGAAACTGTATAGGTACATTGATCATGACTGTCAAATGACCCCTATTGATTTTCAGGCCACTAGGTGAAAGGTCAAGGTCACAGTGACTCGAAACAGTAAAATAGTTTCCGGATGATAAATCAAGAATGCTTACGCTTAGGATCATGAAACTTCATAGGTAAATTGATCATGACTGGCAGATGAGCTCTTTTACTTTTCATGTCACTAGGTCAAAGGTCAAGGTCACAGTGACTCGAAACAGAAAAATGGTTTGCTGATGATAACTCAAGAATGTTTACGTCTAGGATCATGAATCTTCATAGGAACATTGATCATGACTGGCAGATGACCCCTATCAGTTTTCAGGTCACTAGGTCAATGGTCAAGTTTACAGTGAGTTTCCTGATGATAACTCAAGAATAATTAGGCTTAGGATCATGAAACTTCATAGGTACATTGATCATAACTGGCAGATGACCCCTATTGATTTTCAGGTCACTAGGTCAAAGGTCAAGGTCACAGTGACAAAAAAACGTATTCACACAATGGCTGCCACTACAACTGACAGCCCATATGGGGGCATGCATGTTTTACAAACAGCCCTTGTTTCATATATAAACAACGTCTGTTGAATATTTATATTCCACTAAAATCAGCCTAAAATTAATGCTTAACAAACAATAACAGTTGCACAGATTATACGTTGAATACTTAATTCCATATTACTACATAAACATATCCTTTAATTTGCATTTCATGGATTTGCTGCTTTATCAGTACTAAGTGCACACAATTTAGCCATTAACTGACAGCTACTTTACTTGAAGCTCTGGAAGGAAAGAATGGCAGTTTAAAGGATTGAAAGACTTGTTCCAACACAAGTTATGTGAGCGGGCCGGGAAACGCACTGTTGATCCTCAGGTTAGTAGTCCTGTTCTCTACTAACCAAGCTAGCTTTCAACTTTCTTATATCTCCTCCAACTTGTGCTGTCTCCCCAGTCTGGTACATGTATGGATGGTGGTGTTGGTCCTGGTGGAGATGATGTTCTTCGGCCTGGCGGCTTCCAGGAGGTCTATCTTCTCCCTTTTCCATGATGTATTGTTTTTCTGTAGCTACAGTGTTTTTCATAAAGTAGAGTTGCTAGCTTTATGCAAAATAATCTGGCAACAGTTATAACATATAAGGGAGGCTACTCCAAAGATTGTTTATAATTACCTCTTATTCTTGTAGAACGTCACTTTACTAAAATCTGTTCTGAATTAAGTTTGAAATCTGTTAAAAACTATGTGCATTCAAAAATTCAATTAGATATGTTTCATATAAGGTGTCTAATATTAAAAGAATGATGTTTTTGTTTATTTTAGATTTTGATGATCTTCGAAATCTAGGCTATCTCAATTGTGTTGCCGACGGTGTCTTCACAAACATAAGTGACGCCAACAAAAAAGGCAGCAAGACATACGATAGCATCTGGATATCTAAACAGACAAAACAAGTGTTCACTGGTAAAAATTATTTTATCCCCCGTCAAAGGCGGAGGGATATAGAATTGGCGTTGTTCATCAGTCTGTCTGTCCATCCGTCTGTCTGTCCGTCCATCTCAAAATTTATCTTTGGCAGGGGATATCAATTCAACAAATGTGCTTGTTAATATTGTTGTTATATTGTGTTTGATTTTGCAGATCCAAAGCTTTGTGTACTGTTAAAGATTTGTGTTGAAGATTTCCATCAGTTGATGTTTATTATCCCGCGCCATAGGCGGAGGGATATTGTTTTGGTGTTGTCCGTCTGTCCGTCTTTCCGTCCGTCCGTCCATAGCCATATCTTGGAAGTGCTTTGGCGGATTTCATTGAATGAGTATGTATAAGGATAAGAGGATGATGCACGCCAAATGGCATTGTACACCATCTGTTAATAATGGAGTTATGGCCCTTTGTATCTTGAAAAAATCCTTTTTTGAGTGTCAGATATATTATTTTTGTGTCCAGAAGCATATTGGCGGGGAATATCAATTCAATGAATTTGCTTATTTAATCTTTGCTTACTATTGATTAATAGGTAAATAATATCGATTGAATTAAGTATGTTTATCAATGAAAATGTTTATCAATAAGTTCTTGTTCCTGATTCTCAAATGAACATAAATGTATCATATTGTCAAACCATGGAGATTAAATTATGTGCCATTATTTCCGCAAACAATCCAACAGTAAATATGCAAACTAATTGTTGAAAAGCTTAACATATGGAGATAATTTGTTAATGTTTGTTCATTTCCGGTTTAAAATCTGCGCATATGATTATCAGAAGTATACGATTATGTTCTTTTAGACGGTTTTATGGTAATATATTTTATTCCTCTGTACAGGTCAATGTGACGTCGTAAGAGAGGGCCTGTCCAGTCCCTGGATCCCCAAAGGCTAGACGTGGGTCGGGGTCGTGAGTGACCACTGTCCAGTGTGGGCCCAGTTATACACGGGCCGTGACCTTGACACTGGAGACCTGAAGATCGGACCAGAGGTTATTAAATTTGCACTGACTGACTGATGTTTTGTAAAAGATTAGAATATTACACCTGTTACTCTGGTTATGTGACAGACATCACTGATATCGAATTGGTGATGCAATTCTTCAAACAGTAAACAGTGAAAATATTCCACACTTTTCATTATGTCATTGCTGTGAAAATCGCCATAAGCATTTAAACTACTTTAAAATGGAAGCCAATAATAAACTAATAAGACAAAATTAACCAGCGATTGTGTTTTAATATCAGAAATATTCTCTTGGTCAAATGTTAACAATTTATTTAGCAAATTTGTTCAACATGTTATGGTACGTGAAGTTTTAAGATGTTGATGTTATTTTATGTTTTGATGTACTGCTGATTTCACATTAGGTGTACCATTCTTGGGAATGTGGAAAAATAGTGAATGCCACATTTGTTTTTAAGTAGATTATGTGTTCCGTGTTAAAGTAAAGCGCTCAATTTACAACATATGAACCAATAAACCATATTGTATTACTTACACGTTAATGTCTACCGGTAATTATAATTCTTAAAAGTTTTGCTTTAATGTCAGAAATATTTTGTATAATTCTTTTTTCAATATAGCTTACAATACCAATTAGATTGCGTTAATTTGTTTGAAAACACAAAATAAATTATATTTATAATATCAAAATTTGATAACGTTTTGTTGTTTTAACTTTGATATAGCATTTCTGCTGAATTTCACCATTCTTGGAAATGTGGAAAATAGTGAATGCCACTTTTGTTTTCAAGTAGTTTGTGTGTTCCTTGTTATAGTAAAACGCTCTATTCACAACATATGAACAAATAAACCATCTTTAATTACTTGCACATGAATGTCTACGGTAATTATAATTGTTATAAGTTTTGCTTTAATGTCAGAAATATTTTGTATAATTCTTATTTCGATGTAGCTTACAAAACCATTTAGATTGTGTTGATATGGTTGAATACACAAAACAAATTATATTTATTTTATTATCAAAATTTGATAAGGTTTTGTTGTTTTAACTTTGATATAGCATTTCCGCTGAATTTCACTAGTTTGTATTATTCGTTGCTTCATTTTAATAATTTAATGATCAAAATATTGTATGATAAGATTTTTCGAGTGAAGTTTCAATTTTATGCAGTGCAGTGTGGAGCGGAAAATGCAATTTTTTTAAATGAAGCACCCGTTAAATGCATAAGTGTCATCATTTATTTGATCCTGTGTATTTAATATTTATAAATGATATTATGTCTTATTGAAATCTGTAATAATATATATATAGTTCCCTGTATGAATTTGTTATAGATTAAAATGAAATGTTTTGTTTCATTTGGGAATATTTCATAGACACCATGTTTTTGTCTGTTTAAATTAATTGTATACATTGTTGTATTTTGAACAATATTAACATTAGTATTAAATGAGCGTCTAGAAATAGCTAAGGTGTATGTATCGGGATGAACTTATTTTATTTGGGTTCATTTACATTCAAGTAGAATGCATTTTTAAGGTGTTTATTATTAGTTTATACCGTAGGACTTTTAGATAATATGATTTCCAACAATGTAGTTGTATTTTGCTTTTGTTTGTTATTGCTAAATAAAACTTAGAGTTTCATATAGATAATACTTGGACAATGCTACATATATATGCCTAATGGAATGTGTCCTGCATTTAGAAAGTGACTTCATATAAACATACTTGAGCTGTGATTTGAAAAAATATGGATTCAATACATGTGCGTATAGGATTGTCCCAGATGAGTCTATGAAGTCTACAAGCGCTAATAAGGGACGACAGTTTCTCTTGCTTTTATTATGTATTCAATACATGTGCATATAGGATTGTTCCAGATGAGTCTATGAAGTCTATGAGCGCTAATAAGGGACGACAGTTTCTCTTGCTTTTATTATGTATTCAATACATGTGCGTATAGGATTGTCCCAGATGAGTCTATGAAGTCTACAAGCGCTAATAAGGGACGACAGTTTCTCTTGCTTTTATTATGTATTCAATACATGTGCGTATAGGATTGTCCCAGATGAGTCTATGAAGTCTACAAGCGCTAATAAGGGAAGACAGTTTCTCTTGCTTTTATTATGTATTCAATACATGTGCATATAGGATTGTCCCAGATGAGTCTATGAAGTCTACAAGTGCTAATAAGGGACGACAGTTTCTCTTGCTTTTATTATGTATTCAATACATGTGCGTATAGGATTGTCCCAGATGAGTCTATGAAGTCTACAAGCTCATAAGGGACGACAGTTTCTCTTGCTTTTATTATGTATTCAATACGTGTGCGTATAGGATTGTCCCAGATGAGTCTATGAAGTCTACAAGCGCTAATAAGGGACGACAGTTTCTCTTGCTTTTATTATGTATTCAATACATGTGCATATAGGATTGTCCCTGATGAGTCTATGAAGTCTACAAGCGCTAATAAGGGACGACAGTTTCTCTTGCTTTTATTATGTATTCAATACATGTGCGTATAGGATTGTTCCAGATGAGTCTATGAAGTCTATGAGCGCTAATAAGGGACGACAGTTTCTCTTGCTTTTATTATGTATTCAATACATGTGCATATAGGATTGTGCCAGATGAGTCTATGAAGACTACAAGCGCTAATAAGGGACGACAGTTTCTCTTGCTTTTATTATGTATTCAATACATGTGCATATAGGATTGTCCCAGATGAGTCTATGAAGTCTACAAGCGCTAATAAGGGACGACAGTTTCTCTTGCTTTTATTAGGTATTCAATACATGTGCATATAGGATTGTCCCAGATGAGTCTATGAAGTCTACAAGCGCTAATAAGGGACGACAGTTATTCTTGCTTTTATTATGTATTCAATAAATGTCCGTATAGGATTGTCCCAGATGAGTCTATGAAGTCTACAAGGGCTTATAAGGGACGACAGTTTCTCTTCCTTTTATTATGTATTCAATACATGTGCGTACAGGATTGTTCCAGATGAGTCTATGAAGACTACAAGCGCTAATAAGGGACGACAGTTTCTCTTGCTTTTATTATGTATTCAATACATGTGCATATAGGATTGTCCCAGATGAGTCTATGAAGTCTACAAGCGCTAATAAGGGACGACAGTTTCTCTTGCTTTTATTAAATTTAAGTCTTCAGAAGTAAATTAGGGGCCAATCGTTATAGGTCAATATTTATGCATCTAAGACTTGAGAATAAGCAGCAACAGTTTATGTTCTTTGATCAATTACTTATGATTGGATTGCTGAAGATTTGTGGAAGTGTATACCCAGCTTACATACATTACCTGGATTCCATTTCGAGCCAGTTGGGTTAAAGTCTATGTCACTATTATCAAAATTAGACAAACTACACTCAGTAACACTGCTTTTATATTAGGGTATTGTTCCTAAATTGTATGAATTATTAGCTCACCGCTTTAATATTAGGGTATTGTTCCTAAATTGTATGAATTGTTAGCTCACCGCTTTTATATTAGGGTATTGTTCCTAAATTGTATGAATTGTTAGCTCACCGCCTTTATATTAGGGTATTGTTCCTAAATTGTATGAATTGTTAGCTCACCGCTTTTATATTAGGGTATTGTTCCTAAATTGTATGAATTGTTAGCTCACCGCTTTTATATTAGGTTATTGTTCCTAAAATGTATGAATTGTTAGCTCACCGCTTATATATTAGGTTATTGTTCCTAAATTGTATGAATTGTTAGCTCACCGCTTTTATATTAGGTTATTGTTCCTAAATTGCATGAATTGTTAGCTCACCGCTTTTATATTAGGGTATTGTTCCTAAATTGTATGAATTGTTAGCTCACCGCTTTTATATTAGGGTATTGTTCCTAAATTGTTTGAATTGTTAGCTCACCGCTTTTATATTAGGGTATTGTTCCTAAATTGTATGAATTGTTAGCTCACCGCTTTTATATTAGGGTATTGTTCCTAAATTGTATGAATTGTTAGCTCACCGCTTTTATATTAGGGTATTGTTCCTAAATTGTATGAATTGTTAGCTCACCGCTTTTATACTAGGGTATAGTTCCTAAATTGTATGAATCGTTAGCTCACCGCTTTTATATTAGGGTATTGTTCCTAAATTGTATGAATTGTTAGCTCACCGCTTTTATATTAGGGTATCGTTCCTAAATTGTATGAATTGTTAGCTCACCGCTTTTATATGAGGGTATTGTTCCTAAATTGTATGAATTGTTAGCTCACCGCTTTTATATGAGGGTATCGTTCCTAAATTGTATGAATTGTTAGCTCACCGCTTTTATATGAGGGTATTGTTCCTAAATTGTATGAATTGTTAGCTCACCGCTTTTATATTAGGGTATTGTTCCTAAATTGTATGAATTGTTAGCTCACCGCTTTTATATTAGGGTATTGTTCCTAAATTGTATGAATTGTTAGCTCACCGCTTTTATATTAGGGTATTGTTCCTAAATTGTATGAATTGTTAGCTCACCGCTTTTATATTAGGGTATTGTTCCTAAATTGTATGAATTGTTAGCTCACCGCTTTTATATTAGGGTATTGTTCCTAAATTGTATGAATTGTTAGCTCACCGCTTTTATATTAGGGTATTGTTCCTAAATTGTATGAATTGTTAGCTCACCGCTTTTATATTAGGGTATTGTTCCTAAATTGTATGAATTGTTAGCTCACCGCTTTAATATAAGGGTATTGTTCCTAAATTGTATGAATCGTTAGCTCACCGCTTTTATATTAGGGTATTGTTCCTAAATTGTTTGAATTGTTAGCTCACCGCTTTTATATTAGGGTATTGTTCCTAAATTGTATGAATTGTTAGCTCACCGCTTTTATATTAGGGTATTGTTCCTAAATTGTATGAATTGTTAGCTCACCGCTTTTATATTAGGGTATTGTTCCTAAATTGTATGAATTGTTAGCTCACCGCTTTTATATTAGGGTATCGTTCCTAAATTGTATGAATTGTTAGCTCACCGCTTTTATATGAGGGTATTGTTCCTAAATTGTATGAATTGTTAGCTCACCGCTTTTATATGAGGGTATCGTTCCTAAATTGTATGAATTGTTAGCTCACCGCTTTTATATGAGGGTATTGTTCCTAAATTGTATGAATTGTTAGCTCACCGCTTTTATATGAGGGTATTGTTCCTAAATTGTATGAATTGTTAGCTCACCGCTTTTATATTAGGGTATTGTTCCTAAATTGTATGAATTGTTAGCTCACCGCTTTTATATTAGGGTATTGTTCCTAAATTGTATGAATTGTTAGCTCACCGCTTTTATATTAGGGTATTGTTCCTAAATTGTATGAATTGTTAGCTCACCGCTTTTATATTAGGGTATTGTTCCTAAATTGTATGAATTGTTAGCTCACCGCTTTTATATTAGGGTATTGTTCCTAAATTGTATGAATTGTTAGCTCACCGCTTTTATATTAGGGTATTGTTCCTAAATTGTATGAATTGTTAGCTCACCGCTTTAATATAAGGGTATTGTTCCTAAATTGTATGAATTGTAAGCTCACCACTTTTTTATTAGGGTATTGTTCCTAAATTGTATGAATTGTTAGCTCACCGCTTTTATATTAGGGTATTGTTGCTAAATTGTATGAATTGTTAGCTCACCGCTTTTATATTAGGGTATTGTTCCTAAATTGTATGAATTGTTAGCTCACCGCTTTTATATTAGGGTATTGTTCCTAAATTGTATGAATTGTTAGCTCACCGCTTTTATATTAGGGTATTGTTCCTAAATTGTATGAATTGTTAGCTCACCGCTTTAATATAAGGGTATTGTTCCTAAATTGTATGAATTGTAAGCTCACCACTTTTATATTAGGGTATTGTTCCTAAATTGTATGAATTGTTAGCTCACCGCTTTTATATTAGGGTATTGTTCCTAAATTGTATGAATTGTTAGCTTACGTGTAGACGTAGCTTGGGAAAACTAGATAAAAGTCAAAGTCACTGTAAGTTAATTAAAAAATTCCGCTTACATAACTTAAATTGTATGAAGAATTTCCACTGTTTTTTGTAGGTGTAGGTAGATTCCACGCAGTCTTAGATGATGTAAGCGTGTATTTTAATCCCACTGACACCTTACATGTAAAACATAATTAGTTTGCATTATAATTAATTGAGTCTTATAATGTCAGCATATTGTTCCTACTGAAAATGTTTGTAAGGACAGTGCAAATTGCAAAATATTGTTACTTGTCTTTTATTCAAGAAAATACTGTGGGTATACCACGTACACTACTTTATGTATGGACCCACCTTTTGTCTTCTTGATCTCGACTGCTCAGTATACATGTTTTCCTTATACTTATTTCTTATTGCATTTGATAAATGTTGTATTGATGAGGAAGATCAAATGTTCATTATACTGTCTTGAACAAGTTTAGGTTACAGCTAATATCATAAAACAAAATTGCCACATATCAATGCATAGTTTATTATGTAACATGAAACTTTTCTATGTGTCATAAAATTCAACAGTGTACGAAACCAATTTGCCAAACACTTTTTAATTTTAATTTCTAAATCTTGTAATATATAATTGTGTGTCTTTTGTGACACTAAATTATGTTGGCAATGTATGCTTATTAGTTTCTATTAAACGCAAATGTTATTATTTATTTAAATAAAGACTAATAATAAATAATGTAAACAATTTACTTTTTGATATTATTTGAAATGACCATTTTTCAAGTATTTGTAAATAGTCCTAAAAGCTTTTTTTGTAGTATTATTTACTAACATTATTTCATGTTCCTTATAGGCACGTTTATTTATTTCGAACTTTCTCCTTCGGTATTCTAACCAGGTCCAAGCGGATAATGTTCATATCTTTAAAACACATCATTCACGGCCAACATTATCCTAATATATACATTCACAATAATACTGTGTCATTTTCATCATGGATATCATACGCCTTGCGAACTTCAATATAAAATGTTAGTATCTGCAATTTCTATTTATTGGATGCTCTCCCTTGTCGTAAAACACGCGTGTATATCGAATTGTATTAATACATATTTTTATGAACAAATGCTCAAAGGTTGCCTTTAATATATAGAGGATATTTGTTGGATTCGATGGGATATCGATTTTATTATGCCTTCCTTCGAAGAAGAGGGGGTATATTGTTTTGCACATGTCGGTCCGTATGTCAGTCCGTGTGCCCGTATGTCCGTCCACCAGATGGTTTTTCGGGATGATAACTCAAGAACGCTTAGGCCTAGGATCATGAAACTTCATAGGTACATAACTACTACATTGATCATGACTCGCAGATGACCCCTATTGATTTTGAGGTCACTAGGTCCAAGGTCACGGTGACCCGAAATAGTAAAATGGTTTCCGGATGATTACTCAAGAACGCTAATGCCTAGGATCATGAAACTTCATAGGTATATTGATCAGGTCACTAGGTCAAAGGTCACATTGCCAAAAAACGTATTAACATAATGGCTTCCACTACAACTGACAGCCCATATGGGGGGCATGCATGTTTTACAAACAGCACTTGTTTAACGAGTGATCATATAAAATAATATGTTCACGAGTGAGTGGCGCAACCAAAAATATATTTTCTATGATCACGAGTGAATTAAAATCTATATTGCATCGAATCCAACAAATGTTATTTTTATTGTATGCTTTTTTTCACCGTTTATTTACATCGTAAAAGAGTATGACTGGATAATATCGCTGGATTTATGACGTCATTTTGTCGAAAAAATGATGTCATTGCACAGTAAAACAGTGAAAAATATTGATATTTTTCACTGTTAATTTTCACTGTTCGAAACAGTAGAATTCCAGTTTTATTTCAATGATAAACCACCGGAAAGCATAAAAGAAAAACCATTATTGAATATTCCTCGGTTAATCGTCATCATAATCAGCAGCAGCATTATCATCCTCATCCTCATCCCAATCATTATCATCATCATTATCATCTGTATCCTCATCCTTATCTTTATCCTCACCCTTATCATCCTCATCAGCAGCACCAACATTATTTCATCATCATAATCAGCAGTAGCTGCAGCATTATCATCAGCAGCATGATCATCATCACCACCACCACCACCATCATCACCACCACCATCATCACGACAACTACCACCACCATCATTATCATCATCCTTATCCTTTTCTTCGCTGTCGTCGTATTTATCGTCGACGCCGTTATCGTCGTCGTCGGAATCATCATCATCATCGGTATCAGAAGCAGAAACCACAGCAGCAATTACAACAGCGACAGCATCTTTCAGCATCATCGTCAGTGAAACATCAACTTAATCACGCTAAGAGTTATTATTGTTAATAACAAAGTTAACGCCAACAATGCTATTTTTATACCCCCACAAACGAAGTTTAGGGGTGTATATAGGAGTGACCTTGTTGGTCGGTCGGTCTGTCTGTCGGTTGGTCGTTCCGGATTAAGTGCCCGCTCTCTAATTAAAGATGTTTTTATCCGATCTTCACCAAACTTGGTCAGATAATGTATCTAGACGATGTCTAAGTGAAATACGAATATGGGTCATGCCGGGTCAAAAATGAGGTCACGGGGTCACTTAGTGCGTTTTTAAACATTGAGCATGGTGTCCGCTCTCTAATTCAAGTAGTTTTCATCAGAGCTTCACCAAACTTGGTCAGAAGTTGTATATAGTTGATGTTTAGACCAAGTTCGAACATGGGCTATGCTGGGTCAAAAACTAGGTCACAGGGTCACTTAGTGCGTTTTATACATTCAGAATGTTGTCCGCTCTCTAATTCAAGTAGTTTTCATCCGATATTAACCAAACTTGGTCAGAAGTTGTATCTAGATGGTGTCTGGGTCAAGTTTGAATATGGGTCATGCCGGGTCAAAAACTAGGTCGCTGGGTCACTTAGTTAGTTTAACGCATTAACCATGGTGTCCGCTTTTAAATTCAAGTAGTTTTCATCCGATCTTCATCAGACATGTTTAGTTTTATTTTAACCAATGACGATACTTATTACAATCAATTTAAAAGCAACACACGTTAAACAATTGAGTAATCTGAAACTGCCGCTACTGGTTAATATTAATAAATTAGACATGTACATTTATAAAACTACATTATTTGAGAGCATAGAACTACGGACAAATATTATTTTTTATTATAATTTTTTTTTTCTTGTTACATCTGAAAACAAAGCTCTATCATTATCGATGTTTAAAGGGTATTTTTTTTTTAAATGATCAATTGACAGGCACTATGCATACAATGCATATAAAACATATTTATATGATACATTTGAACACATCAAGCAGTTTGAATTATATATTTATTAAAGAAGAAATATTTAATATTTATAGGTGAAGTCAAATGCGTTGACAATTATGTGAACATGTACATGCTATAAAGCGCACTAATAAAATTGTATCAACATGTTCCACATTGTATAAGTCATTAAAACAAAGGCATACATTGAATTTAAACTTATACAATAACATTGACACAAAGCATAAACGAAATATCTGTCTACAGTTTGATTTCGTTTAGTAGTTTGTCACTTGCTCGGACGCAAAAATAAACATTATGTTGTTCACTGATTTGAATCTCAAGGTATAACGACTTAGGAGCCGTATTTACACAATTGTGTTGATTTTAATAATAACTACATATAAGAGAAAAGCTCCGGCGAAATATCTTTTAAAAATAAGATGAGCATATGTATATAATGTTCTACCATATCTACCTATCGTCGAAAAGTCAACAACACATTAAGCTAGTATATTATGTTATAGCCCAATTTCATGTATAGAGAAACAACATAAAAAAGTATTATACGCCACATGTCAAAACAGTTTTAATTTTTACAATATAAATTTAATATACAACAAGGTCCATATTAATATAGTATCCACCAAAAACAAACACTAATTCAAGATAGTGAGCCTGGACTTATCTCAATGAGTATTGAAATTCGATTGATATTGTAACGATCGATATATGCAGCAAATCTTTTATAAACATCATCTTCAAGGATATCGCTAGCAACGTCATCAACATCACCAATGTCACGTACAGACATGGCACGACCGGCAGAATCAGGCCATTCATATATTCGGAATCGTTTCATTGCAACATTTTTCCGTGCAGCAAGTTCCTGTTGAAATGGAATGTATTCCTGAACTGGGATTCGTTCTGGGGGATCAATACTAGAAGCACAACCAAATTCTAGCTTAATCCCAATTGAATGAGTATATATAGCCAGTGAGTCCACAAGTTCGCGCACTTTGGATGGAAGCATTGTGTAAGAGTAGATATTTAAATACTTCAATGATTGAGGTACCTGCAGTGCGATGTATGTATGGACATGTAGTGTTAATGTTTCCAGCTGTGTGAGTGATGATAGCGACTGAGAAAACGTTTCCGCATGCTTCACATCAATACCGGAAGATTTACGCACGCCACTCAGACTCAAACTCTTGATATTCTGACCATGGAGAGCCTTCCACAGACCAGGACTGTCTTCAGTCACACAAATTCCAAGTGTTTCCAGCCTCTTGAGCGATGATAGCAACTGCGTCAACGACTCTGCATGCAACTCTCCCCACTCCTTACTGCTTAGAGTCAGACTCTTGATATTCAGACCATGAAGAGCCTCCAACACACAAGGAGTCAATTCATCCATTTCAATAGATAGTTCTTCCAGCTTTGAGAGCGATGCTATCGTCTGTGAGAACGACTTTTCATGATTCACTCTACAACCACGGTAACCGAAACCATCCAGACTCAGACTCTTAATACTCAGACCATGCAGAATCTCCCACAGACCGGTATCATCAGTTAGGCTTATTGATATGCTTTTGTTTGGATATACTATTACACATTTGTATCCAGTCGTGTATGATGAGTTGACTTCGCCCTCTCCACACGCAGTTAAGTGACAATTGCTCAGCCAACATTTCATATTACAATTTTTGTCAGCATCATGCTAAGCAGACTGCGTAGCCAGGTACAGGAACATGTGACACGGGTCAAGTCAATGTCTTCGATGGAGGGAAGTACAGGGGGAAGCTCTGTGCACTGGGTTGGATCGGCAATATTTAGAATAATGCAGACCGGAAATTCCAATGTGCCCACACTGGCAGAATCTGAAAAAATAATAAAGTTTTAGCAATGCTTATACATAGTAAATGTGGTTGCATTTGTTCAATATTGAATATTTAAAACTAAAACAATGTTTTAGTTTCAGAACGCATCCCGTCATAATACATATAAATCAGAAGTATTATTGTAGTGTTGTTTAGCTTAAAATATTCAATACTATAAGTTTTATTTTTTCGAATGGTTCACTTAAATTATTTCCAACTTGCAAACACGTTTACAATACGTTTGTATGAGTGTTATATTCATACTATGTTGTGTTCCACATTACTAGTCATATGCATGCTGGTATAAATGAATCATTAAAATCAATCTATAATCCACAATGAATATGCCGTAGGGTGTAAACTAACAATGGCAATGTTCTATCAACTATTGAAAATATACTATTTAGATACACTCCCGTATCTACATGCATAAATAAATGACAACCCAGACAGCTTGTATTACCAAACACCTCGCATCGGTTATCTCCCGTACAGAGTATACCGTTCCTACTGCCATACAAATCAAAATTACTGCAACGAGATAAGATTGGTATAATTAAATGCCAACAATTGAACATATCTACAAACTGCAATAAGGTTGCAAATCTGCTAATTTGCATTAACAATGCTTTGTTCTGTAGGGTAATAGACAAGTGTTTGCAAACGTTTTGCTAGCTCACTTTAATATTTAACCCTTTTATGCCTAGTGGACTCTACCATCCTTCTAAATTGGATTAATTTATTTCCAAAATTAGGGATGTCTAGTATATGTATTTCTATATAAAGAATATTTTTTTAACAGAAATTCCTTTAAGCAAACAGCGCAGACCTAGATGAGACGCCGCATCATGCGGCGTCTCATCTTGGTGTACGCTGTTTGGCAAGGCATTTTTTCTAGACGCTAGGCATAAATGGTTTAATGTCAATTACATTTATTTGTATGTTTCAATTATTTTTTGCTGAAGTGAAGTTGAATTATATAGCTAACAAATGGGTTTAAACCTTGTGGATCTTTATAATTTATTGTTATTGTGAAATTTCCCTTTGACGGTAAACTTCTCGAGAGTTTCCGGCATAACACTATTTTTCTTGAAACATTTATTATGGCTTCTGAGCTGGATTTTAAGAAATAATATAAAGCGTAGATATTAGTTTGTTAAGAATAGTCATTAAGTAAAGAATACCATATGCAATTAGCAAAACATGACAAATAAAAACAACCAAGTAGTTACACGTTGAATTGTGTTATTAAGTATATAAGGCATGTGTAAGATATCACCATACATCGACATGCACTGTTTGACAACAAGAGCATTTTCTAGTTTCGGTCACAGAATAAAAAATGAATGAATTATATAAATGCGTCAGCGAAATAACACAATCGTCGGAGACTCATACTGAAAATACGAAACATTATCGTTAGAAAATGAAGAATTTGATTTCAAATTAAAACGGTACATTGATTATTTAAATTAGTTTTAAAATCACGTTGGAACTATTTCGATTTTAATGCCAAGTATTAAGAATATGACATTTCAAATTACAAAAATCCCGACACGTTTTCAAACATATTATTTTTTGTCATAATACAACGTAAACGGTGCAATTTAAGAAGATTAACAGCAATAAAACTTAATGTTATTAGGCATAATGCTTACATTGTTCCTCTGACACTTTGAGCTGTTTAGCTCTTACTTCTCAAAATGTTCTGAATAAGTGTAATGAAGAGTGGCGGTCAAGTCTTTCTAGTTTTTCAACAATCCCGAACAAGTTTCGAACTCAGCTGTCATAAGAACGTATGTTCTGACCGAATGTCATGTAATTTGAAAAACAAATCGGCTTGAGCATCGATAATTTATCACTACAGTCATATGAGGGAAAATGCTCAACCTTCAGTCGGCCATTCGTGTTAAAGATCCGGAAATATATCAACTAAGCTAAGATATCATTAGAAGATATGTTCTGACAGAGTTTAATAAAGACTTAACATAAGGTATGGCCACAAGAGCGTTACCATGGTTTCACTAAGTTAATTTAAGGTAAGCTGCCCGCCTCTTAATGAATTCATTTTTCAGGTCACCGGAACACTTTGTTTTTATTAAGCCGATACATCATAACACAAAATGTTCTAGTCAAGCTTCATGATAATTGGACTAAAATGCGACTTCTATAGTGTTGAAGCGTTTCACTATAGCCATACTATAAAAACTGCCAAACCACCGTGCTGTCATGTTTCCTTACGAGCCGCCCACATTAAATAAATATTCGAGCAATTATTAAAACAATGTCTTGACCAGGGGACCGTTTCTTAAAATTACGTACGTTCAAAAATCATGCGTAAGTGCAAAATGTTCAGTTAGTAGCGTTTCTATAAACTTCGTAAAGTTACGTTTACCGTATTTTTGCACGTAATGTTACGTGTGCTCAAAGGCTCACGTAACTCAGTAATTTAGCATAAATATGGCGGCGTATGCACCGATATTTCGGAGAACCGAACGTAGACTACGAAATCTACGAGCGCAACATCATTTTAGTTAATTTAAACCTTTATCTATGTTAAGATCTTGGTAGGGCATGGGAAGATACTGTAACGGAAATCCTGCGTTGATTGTGCGTGATCTATTGTGTACGATTGTGGATTGGAGTTCTACTAAATGAGGAAATTTTACATGTTCGAATCGATTGTTGTTATGATTTGTTCGATTTTCCTTTTGACAATTCATTCAACTTTTTTTTATTGAACAAGGCTTTATCCATCACAAGACGCCAAGTTGAACTCAACGAATGTGACGTTTGCTGAGTGATAGAATTGATTCATTGTAAACATGGGTAAAAGTATACTTTTTCTATAAGAATTATGTATTAGAATTGTATAATCTACGTTTTTGTAAATAGTTGCATTTATATTATACTGCTGTGTCAATGAATGACAATTATACAGTAGTCTGTGCTAATATTAATTCAATTAATTTTAGCACAGATTCAGACATTCCCAAAAGTATTTTAAGTCAACGGGACATCCAGTCCGGTAGTCTTAGATAACTTGCAGGACCGGACTGGGATTCATAGGACCGAAACATCAATGTACAAACATATAGGTGTCTGGGACCTCAGGACCCCAACGGGGATTAAGGGCCGAGTCCCTATTGGGGACACCCCCGTGACCTAGCTTATTGTACTTTTTTATGTAGTATTTCTAGTTGCAATTTCTGGTGACTGCAATGCGAAATATTATCAACCATACCATCCGTATCACCGCATGTGTATAGTCATTGTATAAAAATGTTATCAAGAACGTCGAAAATAAATTAAAATTGTCGAATCATACTGTATCCGAATACGACAGTCCGAAAACATGTACATGTTTTGCACATATAATAAAATGTGCTTCATACATATCATTTGAATGTAGAAAATGTAAACGAGTAACCAGTAACCTAGAAAATATGTAATCAATATATAATTTGGTTAACATATTGCTTTACAATATGCTACTGCAGTGCTTAACATTGCTATAAATCGATCACTTAAAATTTCAAGATGGCGGACATTAGCTGGGTTTACTAACGACTCGCCCCCTTAACGACTCGCCCCATAACGACTCGCCCCACTTTTTATAACGACTCGCCCCACATGTATAACGACTCGCCCCACATAGATAACGACTCGCCCCATCATTACTTATATGGTAGGATTTTTATTTAATTTCGATTTTATTGTGTTTTAAGTCGGTAAAAACTGGTGGGGTATTGAAAAAATATCTTAAGATTTGGCAAATTAGAAGTTTGATGAAATTTGTTAAAATGCTTTACTTTAACAATCACCTTTTTCAGGAACTTTCAACAGAAACTGGAATACTGTATCGCATCCTGCATGATATGTTCAAGATTTCTACACCTGGAATTTTATCAACTCTTGCAATTAATATTATGCGTTACCACAGTAACATAACTATGTTTTTGCGTATATAATATATAACGACTCGTCCCATCATTTTTATTGTTACATTTTTAGCATCTATGTTAAATGTGAACAGTACAGATGAATAGAAAGAGAAATATATAAGAAAAACTTTTTTTGTGTTGATGGTTTATTAGATACTTATGTACTTATATACAACAACATCAACAACAACAACTTATAAAAAAAGAAAGTTACGCAGTGTGTATAATAATATCAATACATTGATATAATAAGAAAAATTTACAAAAAGACAGTAATACATCAGTACCGGGTAATCAATATAATTATATCTTAATATTATCAACATTGAATTTATGAAAATGATTTTATTCAAACGTTTTATTCATAACAAATTTAAACACTATTTACACAAACAACAACAACTATTTGCACAGGTCCGTACATGGCTGAACACAAGTCCAGCAGCTGCGCTGCAAATACAGAGTGCAAAGCGCAGGCATGGTGTTAGTCGAATTATCAATTTAAAATAATGGTATACTATAATCATGTATACATCTTTAAATACTAAACTCCGCAGTGGCACGTATTACTCAATTAAAGTTATAACCATTTAAGTAATTAAACAAATCGTGGAATTAATTGATTTATCACAAATTGTTTCTTGTTTATTTGAAACCATTGCAAATTTTCCGCGGTAATTGTTCACACCTACAAATTAAAAGAACCGCCATTTAATTAGCGTTAAATGTTTATATGAAACCATTGAAAACTTTCCGCGCTAATTGTTCACACCAAAATTTAAAAGAAACGCCATTTGATTAGCATTTTAAAGTAAAGTTTGTGTGAAAAACACAAAAGGACTGATACGCATTTTTATAGTATGAAAAAAGATTTTTAAAACGTGTGTTGTGTATTCAGATCAACAGGTAATAAATAGGTAGATTTAAGATTATAATGGTAATTTTAAAATTATAAATAAAAAATGATCTTACAGATGAATTGTGTCCGTAAAATTTCTGCAAAAAATAAATTTCGGCAAAGACCTTTTTTCATTTTTCTTACCTTTCAATACCCGTATATATGGAAATATCTTTACCACGAAGCAAGGTATTCACGCTTTCGCGATTATGACACATGTATTGTTGATTGTCATCACCCGCCCGCGGTAATGTACCTGTCAATTATGTTGTTAATTCATCGGTCTCTTTATAACGATAATCCCTAAATTCTTGAGTAATTTAACCTGGGAATCTTTAATTGTCGATATGATCTTAGCCTTTGCTTCTTTTTATAAATATAAAGGAAAGTATGACATGAGACAAATGTACCGATACCCAATAGTCTTGCTTTATGATAATATTGTCACTGAACAAAGATGTAAAAAAATCATAAAATAAAAATTATTACTTTTCAAAATATGCCTGCAATAGACGTCATTAAGGTCAGGTATAAGGCAAAAAACCGCTGAACGATGGTTATCAAACAATGCCGAACCTTAAATTCATATTATGAATTGATTTCATTTATATTACCATATATAATATAACATTTTATTTTGATAGGGCGAGTCGTTATGTGTGTGGGGCGAGTCGTTATACATGTGGGGCGAGTCGTTATAAAAAGTGGGGCGAGTCGTTATGGGGCGAGTCGTTAAGGGGGCGAGTCGTTACATTACCCATTAGCTGCATTAAGCAGAATCATAAGATTTTTCGGAAAGTAACGAAGAGGTTTCGTCAGTTACCGTTCATTCTTTGCCAGCCGCTAACCAATTAGAAATCGATAAATAAAAGACCGGACTAAATTGGTACCAAGCGAAAATTTTCGGAATGCCCAGGAGTATTTGTTCTCAAATGATCGCACACTGGAACGAATTCTATAATAATATATCAACTTTTCTTCTTGAATTATTTCCCGGACATTCGGACCGGCAACATAACAATTTCAATCGGACCTGTCTTTAAAACGTCGGTCAGGTTCGACGGTCCGAAACTTTTGGGAATGTCTGCAGATTACTGTATAATTGTCATTCATTGATATAATATAAATGCAACTATTTACAAAAACGTAGATTACTGTATACAATTTTTATTGATATGTCAACAGCGCTTCTTATAAATGTGAATACGGTTGTCACTTTATTGTTGAATTTGGCACATTTATACAGTTTAAGCAGAAGTTCTGCATCAAGATCCATTTCTTTGGAAATAATATCATGCATATATCATTTTGTCAAAACTGCGTAAAATAAAATATACTGTAGAGACAGTGAGATACAACCTGTCGACATGTTAGCTCAGTTGAGTTAGATTGGTCTTTGTCAGCTCTGGTACAACTTGAAAGTTCCCTTGGTACTCTTATGTATGCTACACTATACCCTGGGTACAGAAAATATACTTAAACATACCCAGGAATACTTAGGCTAAATCTGCTGTTGTTAGTTCTATTTTCAAATTAATAATGTTTCTGTTTACATTCTGTGAAATGACCTCCGCGATGATATTATCGAAACTCGTACACAAAAAAGCATATTGAGTTAGGTTTTATTCAAAGAGGATTTTGTTTCGTATTCGGAAGTGCGTTTGATGACATCAGATTTTAGGCAGGAATAAAACTCTGTACCCAGGGTACATTGAAGTGTACGTAAGAGTACCCCGGGTACTTTTAAGTAGTACGGGGCCAATAATGACCAATCAAGCTTTAGTTGTTTAAGCGCTGCAATTATTAACTGGAAGTAAAGGTCAAGGCTCAAACACTTGGTTAACTTTGCGCAATGGTTATTGTAACAACTAAAACTTAAGTTATCTGAATATTAATAATGGCTAATTTTAAAGTAGGTTTAAAAAGTTTTCACTGTTAAAGTAAATTTACTGAAAACATGTATTGAAATATTCCAAATATGTCATTTTATACAAAAACTGTCAAAACACTATGACTTTTAAATCAATGAGATTTGTTTTTGGTAAGTTACAGTTGTAAGTTGCTCAAAGTTGTATTTTTAGCGAGGCTGTTTTCGGAGAGAGAAAACCCAAGCTATTGTCATAGCTAGCTAGTTGTCCAACGTCCGCCCGTCCGCTGTAGGCAATATGCTAAAACCTTATTATTTGGCTCTAAAATCAAAGTGCTTCCACCTTCAACTTTTAAACTTCATATGTAGATGCACTTTGATGAGTTCTAAATGCCACACCCATTTTGGGTCACTAGGTTATAGGTCAATGTCACTGTGACCTCTACAAAAATATAAAATTCTGACAAGCTTTCACAGCCCAGCATGGCACCAGCTATGCGGTGCTCTTGTTTATTATCAGATTTCATCGGTAATCAATCATATTAATATCATATTGATGGCAAAACTTTGTTGTTGCTGTATGCTTTACAATCATTTTTTCTGAGTTTTTAGGTTTTTTACAAAGAAATTTTAGAACACAAACCATGGGGACAATACAAAAACATTTCATTTTGTTTTGGTATAATCAACATTCAAAATCTTTAATTTTATTATTATAAATGCCGTTGCCATGAAGAAGAAGTGTCAAATTTTAACTAAGGTCATTGTTAATCTTTACTGTCTGAAATATTTAATTACTAATTTTAAGATTTTTTTTAGTTTCCTATAAACCATATGGACACATCAAATGCAGTTTGATTGATATGTTCAAATAAAATTGTCATAAGAAGTTATTTAGAACCTTTTTTCTTCATAGGTTGTCACACAGATTGACAGAAAACTATCAACGATATTTTTTTTTCCAATATCTTTGAACACATTTCTTTCTTTCTACTGTGTTTTTGGACATACTGTAATGTCCATTTATACCATTTAAAGTTCTATAATAATGCTGTAAACATCGCAAAACCCACTTTATTTTATCTTATATTGTGAAAAGCAATGCTGCGAATGTTCTATTTTTTTTACATACAGTTATTTTATACCTTTTTTTGATGGGAAATATTAGAATAAGGTTTACTGTCTTTATTATTATAAGTAAATGTATTTTTTTTAATGTTTTAAATCCATTAACTTGTACAAATAAATAAGAAAAATAAAATAGACAACGTTTGTGTTGTGTAGAGCATTTACTACTATTGCAATCAAATAATTTAAATAATACCATTTTTGTTTCTTCACTTTTAACACCATAGTTATGCATAATATTCACATTAAGTTATTTGTCAAAAACATCAAAAGAAGTTGTTTGTTTTGCACTAAATAAAGCTTTTTGCGGAAATGTATGCTATCAGTGTATGTGTTCAAAAATCAATTGATTTTTTTTAAAGATTTGAACTGAAAAAAACAACAGATTTAACATATTCTCATTATTATGTATCTTTCCCAAACACATGACAAAAACATTTGATTAGCACAATTTTTACTGATTTTTTTTAAATATAATGGAAATTTAATATCAAGTATATGGGCACATATTTTTAATAGCATAATTATTAGAACCTTGCAAGAATAAATTGTGTCATCCTTACATGATTCAACCAGTAAAATTTAACTTCATAAAAATAGGAACATTTAAAAATGGTTTGCTTTCTCCCTGTGTTTTGTTCATATGTACATTAAGCCAGATGTGTAAAACTTTTCCATGAATTTAAATTAATGCATTAGTTTCCATTAGTGAATGGCCTTATGTTAAGTATATTATGAGTGACTGAACTTTTTCACAAATATTTCAGTCATTGTATTGGTAAAGCATGTAAAGTGATTCAGGTTTACACAAGTGCCCGCTAGTCATACCAATTACCCCATACCAATGACCCAGGATGGATCCCAATTTCTCAAATTTTGTATTTAGAACTAATCACAACTGGTACATACCCTGACATATATTTTACCAATCCATGCTTTTTTTTAAATATTGAACAAAAAATATAATATAATAATATATGTGAAGAAGCATACTTTATGATAATTGAAAATGCCTATTGTCTCAAATTAAAAGAAGCATTCATGGACAATGTTAATTTATCACAGAAAAAAGATTCTCATTTCAAATGAATTTATGAGTAAAAATCTGTTGTTGTTTTTATAAAATTATCTAGAAGTGCAACAAGTGAATACAAGCTACAGAGTTTGTTAATTTTTCTAAAACCATACTGTACTACTGTACATTATCATTGATCAGTAAATGAAATTTAAAAAAAAACTACCTTCTTTACAGAGGCCATTGCTGATGTTCTTCTCATTAAAGGACATTCCATTTGTAATTCAGTGACGCACTAAACATAATCAAAGATACCCTTCCAGTAAATTGAATTCCTGTCAGGAAACTCCTTGATTATGTTTCTGTAAATTCAGATGTGTAAGCTACAATACCCATGCCTGTCTTCTCAGTATTATCCATCCATTTTTTTTCAAGTTTGCTCCAGCAATTCCAGTTTGAAATATATCTGACTAACCTTCGTAAAAGATTTGCTTCAGTAAGAGTCATCTCTTCTGTTTTAACAAAGAGCATATCCAGCACAACAAAGAATGGCCACACTTACTTTTAAAAGAATCAAGAGATTGAACTTTTTGTACAGTTGACCCCTTTTTTCATGGCAATTTCGCAAACAAGGGAAAGAACTTTGCTCTTTATAAGGTACTTCTTAAGGATAAATGTATAAATATTTAGTCTACCGAAAGTTTGTTAGACAAAGCAAATTAAATATACTTTATGAATTTCTTCAAATGTTCTCTATTAGGTCCGCGCAATCACCAGACTTCTGTTTAGATATTATTCAAAGGGTGTGACCCTTTATGTACCAGTCCCTTTATGTACCAGTCCCTTTATGTACCACTTTGAGACTTTATGTAGTTTAGTAACTCAGTTCTTACTAAGTAAACTATTGCAGAATTAAATGTTGTATCTATTTTGTTATTGCAAGGGCATAATTTAATGTTAAGAACCAAAAAAGATAAATAAAACTGAGTAACTTAGTAACTCAGTTCTTACTTAGTAAAATATTGCTAGATTATATGTTACATCTATTTTGTTATTGCAATTCATAATGTAATGTTAAGAAACAAAAATTTCAATCTAAATTTGAATCTAAACTGTAGCAAATTAAAAAATAGAATTATAATTGGATATTGTTCACAGAAGTAGTTATTTCTAATATTTCCAATTTTGTTTCAATTGTAAAGAAACAAAAATTTGAATCTTAAAATTACATGTTAAAATTAAAAAAAAATTCTCAATATGAATTAGAATTGAAATTTTGTTCACATTCATAAATTGTTTTATTTCCAATAGCAAAAATAAAATGATAAAGCTAAAATGAAATGAACCTTATGCAATGGTTACAGTATCTCTAATGAAGACAAATGACACTGTCTGGTGGTCAACAGCTCTACATTCCTCACCTATGCCAGGTGTGAAATGTCATGTTTGTTGAGTAAACATCCCAAACCAAATGGGTCCTTCTTCAGAAGTGACACATTCCTCAAATAATTAGACCAATTAACAACAACATTTATACTTTTATTTAATTTTACATACCAATAACATAGTCCAGCACATAATCTCATAATACTTTTTCTAAATCAAATCATAAATTTTTATTGTATTCTGTTATATTGTAATTTTAATACATATAAATACTTAATACATAAACGTAGCACATGAAAAGCCAAACACATTTATCATCCACAAAATTGATAATGGAATACTTTTATTTGATTATTGGCAAACAGTACAAATGAAAATATACATAAAAATAGCACATGAAAAGCAAAGAGCATTAATCATTCAAATCATTAGAGTTTTTTTTCATTTATTGGTAAACAGTACAAATACAAGCATACATTGTAGTACAAAAAATAACAAATGAAAAGTTCATAAAATAAGGGGGGGTATTTTATTTTTTCTTTAAACAACAGTACAAATACAAACATACATCATAGCACATGGGAAGCAAAGAACATTTTATTATATTTTACAAACATACATCATAGCACATGTGAAGTAAAGAACATTTTCCAACTCCAATATACATAGTACATTCTCACTTCTTTTCTCTTCATCTTTACTCTTCATCCTCATCCTCGCCGTGGTCTTCAATGTTGGCCGGAATGGGTCCTGATCCAACCAGGTGGCTCGACTCCCTCAGCAGCCTCGAGGTGGTGTACTCATCCTCGTTCTCATATCTGTCCCAGATTTCGTAGAGCTTGTCATGGAGCTTCTTGTACTGCATGGTCTGCTGGTTCGTCGGCAGCGGTTTCTGCTGGTTCGTCGGCAGCGGGTTCTGCTGGTTCGTGGGCAGCAGGTTCATCTGCAGCGGTATGGTCAAGTACGGCAGCAGGATGTTCCCGACACTGGTCGCAAGATCAGGGAAGTTCAAGCTCCTGCCTCACCATCCGGCGATACTGTCTGAGGGTAATACCTGAAAAGGAAAATAAAAATGAATTCATTTAATGTTCAACTATTAAAGTAAATTACTCTTATAATCATAGAATAATCAGTAAGCACTTTGACAAAATGAAAAAAATTTGTTATAATGACATTGTAATAATTAATAAAAGTATGTTTTTTCCCTTTTTTGGGGCTAAAAAATGCTTTTATTTCATACAGGATTATTTACTAATTTAACTTAACTAACCAGTGTTGCATCTCCGGTGCTGCCATCTCTCACAAATATCACACGAAATAGCTTCATCATCGTCAATGACTTTGGTACCACAATCAATACAAGAATATATAATGTCTGCCATAATGTTGGTATGGATTTACATATTGAATATCACCAGCATATATACACACTTTAACAATTGAGCAACAACACTTACCTTAATTACTTGAAACCTGTGAAAACTTTCTTTTTATCCTCTCTTTGATTTTTTAATTGAACGTGATAATTTTATAATTACATAGGTACCTAATAACTTTATTTATACCACAAATAGACATCCTTTGATGACACCACCAGTTATATTTTTTGTAAACATGATTAAAGAAGGATTTTTTTTGATTTTTCACAGTTTGAAAATTAAGGTCATTCTCTAAACATGATTAAAAAAGGAAATAATTTTATTTTTTACAGTTTTGTTAGACTTAGTCAGGATAAGATAGTGACAAATGGATTTTTATAATATACTTTAATTTCAGGTAAGAATATGAATCATTTATTACTACTGGGGCTAATAAATTATACTAAGACAGTCACTGACACACAAGCTGGCATAAAATATAATATATGGCAATATATTAGTCTAAATTCATAAATAATATGTTACAAAATGCATTTCATTATTAACACACCTTCATATTAAACCATATACTATTTATCTCTATATATTATATATATGGTACATAAAGGGTCAGATAGTGGCACATAAAGGGGTGGTACATAAGGGGACTGGTACATAAAGGGTGACATCCTTATTCAAACATAGCAACTAAGTTTTACGCTACGTTCGGTTTATAGAAACGCACTTACGCATTCAGAAAAGCGTACGTAACTTTATACGTACGTACATTTTCGTCCGTAAAGTTACGCATTGTACCAGAAACGGCCCCCAGGTGTTATAAAGATTGCGCTAAAATAAGGCGTCTATAGCGTAAAAACTTTTTCAATCAAATATGCATTTGGGAACTAATTATATTTCCCCTGCTTTTCAACGCACCAGAACGATGTTCTCAATCCGTCTAGCTATCATAACATCTTATTATCAGAGCAAATTTCATTACGATGACGGTGTTATTACGAATATGACCCTAGAGTGTTAATCAAAGTACTGGCAGTACTGGTGTGACGATGCTTTTGAAGAGGATGGATATAAAACATCAATTTAAGTTTATCTCTATCACCATAATTGTGTATGTTGATACGAACATTTGGGTTCGATAACAAATTTGGTACGAAAACAATTTGCGCACGAAATATTTTTGGTACAAAAAAAAGTTTAGGGGTACGGGGAAGTAGTACCCGTGGGTAACTTGACCCATTGAGCGAAACTGGGAGGCGGGTCACATTCTTGTTCATTAAGTATGGCAATACCTTCATGATGATTCTTGAAAGTAGGTATGAGCACATAGCCGGACCATGTGAGCTCAATCGTATGAGCACTTGACTATCCGAGTTCGCCCACGAACATATGGATAAGTTAACTAATAGCGAAATGACCTTATACATGTATATGCTGAAATTTAACAATCGAACGAAATATCAAACATGGTATGTACGCTTAGGTGGTTGTGTTATTTCTGTTAGAATATCGTATTCAATATGTAAATTTTAAATGATTGTGCCCGCACTTGAGTTTGTTGCCTTGTTTGAGTCTATACGCGCCTAGGATGCACCCAGTGTGTGTATTTGTGTTTTTCCAAGGTAATGAGTTACCTCCGCGCTAAGGCTGCATAATGTTGGGACCCGGAGTGTGTCCAGCACTCCTACCTAATAAGATTAGATTGACGATAGTTGGGACAATGAATTTGTTTTGTACTGAAATACTTTTTAATTTTTTATATGGTCAAATGCTGCGTGGGGGGGGGGTGAGATTATCCGGAAAAAAACACCTGTCCGGAATGGTGACCACAAAACATACAAAATATAACATTGCGCCGGGAGCGGGAATCGAACCGGTGTCGTAAAGGTGAAAAAGCGAACGTCCTTACCACTGCGCTAGCGGGACGGACAATTATGCAAAGAAATGTTGTTTTATCTATATATATCATAGCAGTGCAGCGTTTACAATCTGCAGGTTCGAAATTGTTCGCATTCTTTAGTTTTGTGATCACGTAAAAAGTTAATTTTACATGGTTTTATTCGCAATTTATTTACTAAATCGAGAACAAATATCAAACAAAATAGAGAAAATATATAGTTGTTTCATTGGTACATAAAAATAAAATGGATGTAAAATTACTAATGTGAAATTAACGTTCTGATACACTTATTTAATCTGTTTCCCCAGGATATGCTGTTCTATTAATATTTACCTTTATCAACACGAACGACAACTCTGCTAGGAGAATGTTATCAATGAAAATCAACGAGCAATCTCCTACGCAGTGGCGAATGCCAAGGGAAGTAACTGAAAAATCGAGTTATCTCAATCGGACTGGCTCTGTCTTTTACATAGGTCGCCATTGTGAAGATTTTTTTACTGGTTATCAAACCTTGGACGCTGCTGTTCCAGCATCGTCAAAAAGGGTTTCGTAATAGCAATATAAGGAAAACTTTCTAGCCACATGGAGGCCGTTTTTTCTGAACGGATTGAACTATTTTTTTTTTATCTCAGCTGAGAAATCATTTAAACAAATAGTATTACCAACTTGCGTGAAGATTCGACTAAACGTGTACCATAGATCGTTAAACCGGTTTCCTAACAGCCATCTAAAGAAAACTATCCGCCCATTGGCGGCCAAGATTTTCAACGGACCAGAATCATTTTAGAACTCGGCAAAGGTATCATAACACCAAATGTATTTACCAAGTGTCATGAATGCACTCAAAATGTCTGTACTAGAGTTTTAGCGCACGTTCATTATATCCGTAAACTACAACTGCCCTATTCCCCGGCTGGCACGTTTATCAACGAATCGAAACAATTTTCAAACTTAGCCGAGGTATCATTAGAAGTTATTCTGATTGCTTTTCATGAATATTGGACTTAACATTTGAATTCTAGAGCATTGACAAGATTTCATTATAGCCATGAAAGGAAGACTGGTGGCCATGTTTTTCAACGGACCAGAACCATTTGCAAACTTGGCCGAGACATCAAACAATCAAATTTTCTGAGTAAGTTCATAAAGATTGGACTTAAAATGTGACTTCCAAAAGGTTAGCAAAGTTTTACAATAGCCATATAAAGAAACTGCCCATATCTGCATTGTTTTTCCCTCAGACAAGCACCATTTTGCAATAGGGAACGAGGTTTACAGTGGTTTAAACACGGGTTGGACGGAATGTAAACACACCGTTAAGACCTTCACTTTGCAAAAAGCTCAAGTTAATCGAATACATTTGCAAAAATCCAAAGTTCATAAAAATAATTCGTGCATTTTGTGCTGATATCTAAGGATAAAAGTATAAATCCTTGAATACGTCTGAAATCGGTGTCTAAATGTCACGTTGCGTGCATCATAACCATGTACATACATGCGGTACACTTCACATATTTGGCCATTTTGGTATATTTAAGTTTTGTTTAAAACTGTACCGGTGAGCTTAAATCCATTAACGTTTACTGTTGTGTGATCCCAACAAAATCACGCGATCTTGCACCCTGTATCATAACAACACATAATCCGACCAAGTGTCATTATCGTTTGACTAAAATTGCGATATATAAAGTGTTAACACGGTTGTAATATCATCGTATAACTAAAACTGCACCGCGGCATAATTGTTTAACAAACGAATAAGTTTTAAACTGAACAGAAATGTTATTAAAACTAATGTTTTGACAAATTTTCATAAAGAATGAACATTAATGCGACTTATATAATGTAAATAAAATTGTTCTTTAATTTTACAGAGTAGTCTAGTGACCTGAAAAGACATAGTTTTGGATTCGGTCGATACAACATTGTGAAAAATTAGTGTGCTCAGGTAAAAGAAACAAAAACACAAATATACATGAGGCGTTTTAAGTTTTTGTTATTTTATTTTCGTAATCTTATTTTGAGAGAAATGTTTGTTCATCACAAACTAAAACAATAATCATTTTAGGTCTGCAAACATAATAAGGCCAACAAAAAAATAGGTCGGTTTCCGGTCGCCCGACCGTGTCTCCCGAATCGGCGCCGACCCTTAACTTTTTATTGGGGTGCCAAAAAAAATATTTTTTTTGTACTTGTTTTAAACGTTTTGACCTTCCATTCTAGTACCCGGAAGACAAAAAAAAATCCCTACCTACCGACCCTGTTTTTTTCCCGAGGAGACCGGAAACAGACCTATTTTTTGGCCTAAGGTAGCATGCACTAAAATAGTGCACTAAATACTGTGGAAGCATTCGTCTAAACCGGTCATTAACTTGGGAATCATTAATTGTATATTCAAAGTAATTGCTTTCATAAAAATTACCACACAGTAGGAAAAACAAATCCGAAACAAAACATTATTATAATTAGAGAAAGAGGATTCGTAATTAAGGTTTACTAGTGTACTATGTATTTTATTGACGACTATTGTAATACAATAATAGTTTAATGATGCTTGAACTATTTTATTTGTGCGATTTTTCTGGAATAAAACGAATCAAAATGCGCCAGTCTCTCAAATAAAATAAAAGGGAAAACCACATCACTGCGATAAACTAATTGGTTTGTTTCTCTGATATTTTTATGAATAACGGCATGTTCACATATGTTTAAAAATAAATATTTTGTAAGCCTTGTGCTGTATAAAATAACTAAACTGCACGTTGTTTTTATATATAGCCGCTATTTCCGCAAAAATCGGGAAGCATTTTATCGGAATGCGATCTATACAAAAATATAGCATTACCTTTGCCTTATACATAGCGAAAACACATTTGACAAAAGAACCTTATTGTATATTTACCTTTTCCCAATATGCAACGTCCACTTAGCTCTAAATGTGTCAGCTCCAGGCACGAATGAAGGTCAAATGTAATCTGAGATGCACACTCGTCATTTCCAGGTGAAATTCGTTGGTTTTCTAAGGGTTTCATGTCATCGATGTGAACATGCAACACAATGGCATTAGCCGCGTTATTTTCCCAAATCTTATGAAGGTCAATGATATTGTTGTTATCGAAGTAGAAGTGACTGAGTTTAAGGGCAATGTCGGAATATCCGTTTGCATTAGCTTCTCTACATCCTTCCAGTATGGTTCTATTAAACATTGCGTGACTTGAATAACGGGATGTACTAGTAGTAGTATTAGAAGCATCTCGTTCATCTGTCATGCTTGATAGCCTTTCCGCACATGATACATCCAGTCCACACAGGAATATAAACACCTGTGATATGTCGAGATAGGCTTTCGGGTGACGGTTAAGGTAGATAGAAATAATACCATCAATAAGATTCGCATTGCGGGCGATATGATAAGCAGCTAGGAATTCCTGCATGCTCAAGTGGATAAACATAAATGATGACGATGATCGCAGTGCAGATGCAGTTCGTTGCGCCGATAAAATTCCGGATTTTAATGCAAAGTCCTTGATTTCATCAATCTTGAATTTCTTTAATTCTTTAATGCTAAACACTATTGCATTTTCCCTTTCATTTACAAACAACAAATGAAAGGCCATTTCAGCAAGACGATTCAGGTTTTCCACATTTGGCTGTATGTGTTCAGTCCGTGTGAATAAAGGAAAGGGGGGATGTGTAAATGTACTCTTATTACTGTTGGCTTTCTTAAAAAGACTTTCCACTAAGAGGATGTATATATCACACTTAGAGCCTTTAAGTTCTATTCCGTCTGCATATGAGCACACAATTGCAGAGAGCATCATGGGTGATGACAATAATTCTCTGAGCTTCTGTTTCTCTACGTAAAGAGTAAATGCTGAGTATGTTATTTCAAGTTCTTCCTTATCTACTAAACGACTTAGTATAGTTTTGCTTAGCTCCAACGGCTCGTTTATTCCTTCCAGTTGAAACAATGCGTCGATGTCTGAATGTTTAACTTTACCATCAGCCAATTTCCAAGGTCGTGTTGAAATAAGCATCACACATTTGATGTGATCTACTACCAATGTCGGTAGGTTGTGCTGATCTCCAGGTCCTGTCCACTCATCTAGACCATCAAGTAGTACCAAGCAGCGTTGATGTTTCATGATCTCACTCACTAGTTCGTACGCTTTCTCACGGTCTGTTGGGGAGTAGATCGAGTCCATTATTTGTTTTTCAATCATAGTATAAACGTCAAACTGGTTTACCGAATTTCTCAATGTAATATGAAACACGAA